>NW_027102952.1:600000-900000 GCF_036373705.1 Amia ocellicauda
AATAGGAGGAAGTGTCACAATAAAGACATGAGCCGCGCAGGAGGACAGTCTTAGTGCCCACGCAGGTTCTTAGTTGGGGAAATCATTGACTGGACACATTTTTTGAAAATGTGCTTTCCTGAAGTACCTGGACATCATTATTGAGATCAATGAAAAGGCTTATTTTCCAAAGATTAAATACATTCATTAACTACAATAATGTAGTGAAATGTATATAAATAGTAATAATACAAATCGATCAAATATAACTTGCATTTTCTTGTAAGAAATTAGGAATAGGAGAAAGAACAGCTGTTGGGATGCAGTGCGATGTTATCCAAAATTGAAAGCGGTTGAGAAAGGAGAGTTTGTTCTGTGTGAGACAAATGTACTGCCACGAGAGACTCTGATGGTGATTGACTGGAATATGAGGGAAAATAATGAAGTTACTACAGGTATAACTAAAGGTGTAACATAACTAATTTAATGAAACATAGTCATGGCAAGTTATAAAACTGTTTGGAAATAGTCCTTTCACAAACAGAAATACCCTATCAATTAGGAAGAGGGGGGCAGGGGGCAAGGGCCGTATGTGCTCCTCTGCTCCCCCTGTTCGCCTGAGCAGACAAGCAGCCTGAGATGAGAGAGAGAGAGAGAGAGAGAGAGAGAGAGAAGTCAGAGACAAGGCAGAGACTGTAAGTACGTGTAAGGGTTCATAACTTATTACAAACAGAGCAAGAGTGTAATGAATGGTAATTTACACTGCTTGTATTAATAATGATAATAATATTGATGTTGATACAGACGAATACATCACATACTAGATGACAACCGCATAAAACTAATAATAATGAAAATAGGAATAATAGGAGTATGGAAATAATTTCAAATTATGGTTTATTGGTAAAAAATGAATTGAGAAACAAAGATTAATAACTGCCATCATTTACCCAACTACTATTAACTATGGTGTTGAAGGAGCTGCTGTAATAGTTATTGTAATGTTCTCAGGTATTTAAGTTAGATAAAAGGACAAAGATAAGCACATTGTTTTGAAACTTTGACAACTCCACACAAAAAGAGTATCTACACTAGGAAGTAAAGCTGATTCAATAAACACAGGAGATATGATGCTGCTGACGACAGCTGAGTGCTGTACTGAAATAATTTGATAAATGAGATAAATTGGAATCAAGATTATTATTATTTTGAATTGTCCCTTTACTAGAAACCTTATAGATTGTGCGAATGTCAACTAATGTGATAGAGATGCCTTTTATAAGGACGATCTCTGATGTTGTGTGAACCACACATTGTGTCTTCAGACTGATTTATTCCACATGGCAGATATGCATATTATGAATCGTGTCCTGAAGGAACCGATGTCTGACCCATATGGAGAAGATGCTGGTGTTCTTGTTGAGACACAGTAGGCCGAGGGCGCGGCTTTAAAGACAGCCTCACAGCAACTTGAACAGACCAATGCTGAGGTCCACTACGCTGAAGTGATGCTTGACTCAGTGGAGAAATAAGTTAAAATACTATAATTAAAGGTTTTCCAGATTATAGGAATCTACAATATATTGTGAAACTGCTCAGATGACGTCCGCAGTAGCACATATTCTTCTATTGATAGTTTAATTTATAATGTACTATTAGTGGAGATGTCACATTATTCAAATGAATAGAATGACAGCCATGAAGTCAGAATCAGTCCATTGCCCTTCACTTAAGATTTGTACAATGTATAATGTTTATAAATCAAAACGCAACAAATATATGTACAATACAGTTTACAAACTGAATTTGTAAAAAAGAATGTTTTGCTGACTTTTGTATTCTCTTTGAAGCAACAAAATGTATGTGTTATGTATGTCGTAACTAGGGTTTGACTTTTATGACCTGGGGCTGGATGAAATTTAATTTGAGATGCACTGTAAAAGCTCCAGGAAATTGCAACTGGCCACTGCACCTTCCATAAGAGAGCTCAAACATTTGCTAATGCATTGGTTGCCTCACAGGCACTCTTTCCCTGGTTTGCCCATGTGGCGCATGGTGTTGGCCACACGGGCAAAGGGGGGATGTGTGCATCAGTCTTTTAAATTGGTTTGCCCCAGGTTTTATAGTAACAGCTTAGCAATATTGTAGAACTTGCCACATTTGTCAAGCTCATAATCCTGCAATATGCAAATAGATTGTGTTCAAAAGCTTAAATGTTGTGGATATGAATATATACTTGTAATAATATATAGGTGTTCTAAATGGGTTGAAGCCTATCCCGTAGGAAGGCTGAAGTAGTAAAAGTAGCAAAAATACAGTTAAGGGATGTTATATGTAGATTTCGCATTCCAGGGAAATTTCCAGTGATAGGAACACTCACTTCACTGGGACAATAGTGCAGGAACTATGCAAAGCCCTGCGAGGTAAACAACATTTTCACTGCCCCATCAGGCTCAGTCAGCTGGAGCAGTGGAGAAACAAAATGGGATATTAAAGAATAAGCTGTCTAATATATGCAAACAAACAGGACTCAAACGTCCAGATCCCCTTCCTATAGTCCTAATGACAATGAAATCGTCAGCAAATTGAGAAAAACAGGTCTTTCTCCGTGTGAGATTATTATGGGATGACTTATGAGACTCTCCATCACTCCTCCATTGTCTGTAAGGGAAATGGACATCCACTTGATGGATGATGCTATGTTGTCTTTTTGTATGGGACTAACACGTGCTTTCGAAGCTGTCCATTCACAGATGAAAGCCGCCCAGACTGAACCATCCCAGCAGGTTTACCACCCCTTCCAGCAAGATGACTGTGTATATCAAAGCACACAAGAGAAAGTCCTCCCAACAGCCCAGGTGGACAGGGCCCTACCAGGTGCTCCTGACCACCCACACAGCTGTGAAGTGCCTAGGAACGACGACATGGATCCACTCCTCACACTGCAAACTTGCCAATCGAGGCGATCAGCACAACCCTGGTGGAGAACAGAGGGATAAAGGAATTGTTCTTCCACATCAGATTTGACATTACTGTATGTATGCAGGCCCTTGTAATTGCTTTTCCAATACTGCCAACTGGTTATTGATGATTGATTTCACATTGTGGTACGAGTATCGAGTGAAATGCGTGCTATCCACCTCAACAACACAGCGATAACATGGAGCCGACAGGTGATCCAGGTCACAATAGAGGTCAAGCAGTGGGAGGAGGAAGACGTGGTGGTCAAAGGTGTAGCGTAAGGTACACTTATAAAATTCAATTAAAGAAGTGAATTTATAGTATCACCTTATCACGAATCCTGGAATCTTGTAGAACTCAATTTCTGTAATAATTGGACGCAGACACCAATTCCAAAGATATAAATTGTCAAATTTATTCAAAAACAAAGACTAAATGTAGCACTACACTAATTATACAAAAGGGAAAAACTAATTAAAATTCAACTCTAGATCAACAAATCAAAGACAAATCACTTCCGTGACCAAATCAAAGACCATGGGATCGCATATGATAACACACAAATCATTAAACAAAAAAGGTTATAAACACATTGACTACAATACCGGTTAGTAAGACGAAGGTGAGTCTCTCATTAGTATTGTTAGTCAGACATTCAATAACTACGCAGGTTAGTATTTATATCAGGTAACTTCTCGTTATATATATATCAGTCTCATTAACGTTTAGGTGGAGAGAAAGATCCTATCATTACTTGTTACCACAATTTCCCTTAACTGATTATTATTCAATGATTAAGGATAGGCAGGGCCACCTATAATCTGGTGTCTATTAACTTGTGTCAATTTCAGACTAAACAGTTAAACAGGAATGAGAAGATATTTCTCGGCGTTGACAGATTTTATTTCTAAAATTATCAACAAAACAGTTGAATGCAACACACATTTATATTTAAGAAAACTAAATGATATTACACATTCTAGAGTTATGAATCACAGATTAACATTTCTAATTGATTTCTCAAATGTCATGAATCACAAACTCCAAACTGTTAAACTTATGTGAACTTCGTCACAGAGAGGCCTCTCTGGCTTCGGGCTCAGATAACAGCACACGGCACGAGGTCTGTGTGGTTTGGAACAAAGGCAGTCCGGTTCGGCTTTGTCCAAGAACTTCCACTCAGTCGATGCACCTGGAAGTTGGGGTTTCGCGAATGTAGAGTCTTTTCCAAACAGATTTTCCACTGGTTTGAAGGCTCCAAGGTTGTGCACAAAATCTTCTTTGTAAGCAGGGTTCCACCGTAGTTACTTGAAGACAAAGTCTTTGAGGAAAGCAGGGCCCTGTTCGTTCCAAGGGTCAAGTTTCTTAAGACTCAAATAGCTATTTAAATGACTTTCGTATTCAGTCGACTTAGTCAATTGTCCAGCTGGATGGCTGGGCACAGGCGGGCAGCGCAGTCTTTAAAGTTCTTTATTTAATAAAGTCCTTTAAAATAATTATTCGTACGGCTCAATCTCCTTCTCCCAATTTAACCCTTCTGTTGCTGGTAAAGACTTAGTTGGTTTCTGGTTCCGGTTCTGGCAACAGAGATACAAGTTGAGCTGTGGCAGCGAGTTACTGGTTTAGGTGAGAGAGAGAGAGAGATGCCGTGCGTTACCCTTTATACGCCTGTCAGATCAATAGGTGATTGGTTCTTTAGTTTGTGAGATTGGATTTCGGCTTCAGCCCCCAGTGTCCTATTGGAGGGGGGCTTGATTTATGACTGATGTCAATCCATGCCATCTTTTGGAAATGCCGGTTGGCACGGGTTCGTAGCTCTGTGTCGGGATTTCGGCTCTCGTCCATTTCAAAGAGTTTTTATTTCCTACAGGCCCCCTTCCCCAGACATCTCACAGCAGGGATTCCAAGCTATTTGGCCCATTCTCGGTGCCATCCTCCCAAGACTGTCACTTTGATGTAAACCAGTTCACATGCTGATGAGTTAAGGAAATCTGATAAATTTGGGGGGAGAGGTCTTCTTTAGATCAGTGCTTCAGCTCAGAGCTAAAATGCTCTTATCAGAATACACCCAACATAACGCTACACTGGTTAATTCTGTTCTGGGAAAACCACAATCCTGCAGGTTTAATAAGTCTCTCTACACATCAGTCCCTGAGTACCTTCAACCAATGGTCATTTTGACCAATTAAGCCCAAGAATTGAGTCAATTAAGTTGTCATGGACTACCCAGTGAAGACGTGAACTCACGACTAGGTCACACTGTGAGCTCACCAGAGCAGACATTACACTGAGCTCACTGTGAGCTCACTTAGCGCTTTTCCAGCGACATGGTGCCGGTGCTGGAGCCGGAGCTGCTGCTCGGCCTGGGATCCAGCTGATCTTTTTTGAACCGGCCCGCTTTTCCACCGGTTTTGACGTCACTGGATGTGGGCGTTCCCAAGCATGGAGTAGAAGTGGAGAAACACAGCAATAGTAATCAGCACCGAGGCGACTGCGTCTTTAAACCCCATTTAACATCACAATCAAACTCATTCCGCGTCTATGGCAAATCGTAACCCTAATGTTACAAATGTTCCCTAAACACCTATTTTGCAGGATCAATAAAAAATTATTAGGATTTTTTAAACTTTTACTGACACACATAGTTAATAGCAATGTGTTATAACTTTACCGAAAATAATAATCTGTATATCTTTAATTGTTTAGACGTTATTAAGATATAATGCATCTTTCACATAGGGAACATTTGTAACATGTTAGGAAAAACAAACAAATGATTTGAAAATATTCATAATTACAGCATACAATTTGTCAGGCTTCATAACAATGGTATTTATAACATACTCTGTAAAAATCAAGCAAATAGCATTTGTGGTTCACGAGAAAATATATATATATATAATCAAAGCTATCAGACTATAGCAGCCGGTGTATGAAGACACATACGATTATACAGCATTATTTGGCAGCTTCGCAAGACCTAATTTTAAACGTTGTTGGTAAGTTAGATAATTAGTGGGGACCCGCTATTTGCAGTTCTTCCCCTCCATAATTGCTAAAATAAAGTTTTACTGACATTTTATTGACCCTACCACTGCATAGGGCACATCTGTAACATGAACGCTACTGAATGGCACATACATTGAAAACTACGGAGAACTGAGACAAATCCACTTTACACTTCATAAATAATCTTAAAACGTTTCCAACCAAGGCAACACCCACTTGAAATACGTTCATTCTCATTTTTGGTAAACAAAAAGAGAGATTGTTACATATGTTCCCTATGATGCATCTACAGAGAGAGAGAGACAGACAGACACTAACTCTCTCTCTCTCTCTCTCTCTCTCTCTCTCTCTCAGCTGGGAGTGTGTGGGAGGGGTCTGCAGTGAGCGGGAGTGCTGCTGAGAGCTCTGTCCTTTGGCTGCGTTTTTTTGTTGCTTTACTTTTTTCAGTTTGTTTATTTTGTCTTCTGTTTTCAGTGCTTTTCTTATTGTGGGGGAACAGGGGAGGGGAGGGGGGAGTACCGGTAGTTCTTCCCGGGTCGGGGGGTCGGACCCCCTGAATGCGTCTTTTGAAAAACTGACCCGACGCCATGGAGTCAAGATCGCTCCGGTGCAGTTCTGCCCCCTAGAGCAGTGTGTGTTAGCGGTTGGGGAGGTAGCAGGGTGTGAAAATATCAAGTCTGCTGCCATTGTTATCTTCTTAAAAACCACTGATCTGCTCAATCAGCTAGTGGCTAATGGCACAGTGTTAGACGACACTTTCACCCCGGTGTTGCCGCTCGCTGCTCCTGCCCGGAAGGTAACGCTGTCTAACGTCCCTCCGTTCATCCGCACCGGCTCGGGCAGCTGATGTCCGGCATTAAGAGGGTCCCGCTGGGCTGCAAAGCCCCGCAACTGAAACACGTCGTGTCCTTCCGAAGGCAGCTGTATATGATCCTCAATAACATCAATGAGGATCTTAATGTCTCCGAAGTTGGATCTCTCTTGCTGCCACCACCACGAAGATTGCTCTTTAGTAATGTTGGAAAGTCAAAGACAGCAACCGTCAGGGTTCTTGCATATGACGTATTCGTGCTGCACCTCTCTGCAAGGATCCAGGACAGTTTGTCAATGTAAACTCCAGTGCCTGGGAATATTTCCACCTAAAAGACAATGGTAAATAAAAAACAAGTTTATCCCCAAACTATTCTTATATTATGTTAAGTGGAATACATTATCAGTAAGGCTGTGATTTTGTTACAGAAATGTGTTATTAAAGACCACAGTATGTCTCAATTCTAAGTTTATTAATTTACAGACATAATAAAGTCAGTGAATCTGTGACACCCATAATTCAATTACATTCTTATTATCAACTATAACTATGAATATAACTGATAATGTAGCATCATTAGATTGTTTACAACCAATATTTGTTTTCAATATATATATTTTTACCTTGTCTTTGTAATATTGTAGACCAAGAGTGTTATACCTGTTTTGGTGATTCTTTGTCAGATTCAGAACAATTTGCTGTGGGGCTGTCAGAACCACTTGATGGTGACACACTTTTGTCTTCATTGCTGATAAATGTGGCTTTTGTTACAATTTTTTTCAGATTGTCCAAAAGGTCTGGAATCTCTGGAGAAAAAAACCTTAGTATTAAATGATAATCATTTCTAGTAATATATTTAATACAAAGTGAAAACAAAACCATCAATGCCTGCAATTATACTTGAGAGACTTGCTCTATGTTATTGGCAAACTGACCTTTTTGTGGGTCATTAACATTAGCTACAAAAAAATAAAAGAGATAAAATACAAGAATTACCAGGTCTAATGTAATGCATATAGTCATTAATGTAGGATTATGAAGTTATGTTGAAAAACTTTATTTAATAATCAGTATTATTAAACTATTAGACAGTGCACATTAAGAGTCTGTATTGTGGTTCTAGATTACTTCAGTATGATCAACTATAATACATTACTCTGGAATCTAAATTACTGAAGAATAACATTTATCAAGGTAAGGTTTTTTTAAGTGTTTTCCTTTTCGAGCTGCTTAACTTTTTGCTGTAGCTCAACTTCACTGGACTCTTTAAATGTCTGTAGAATATGACGGGATCTAATTCTTGAAGCTCCATCGGTTTTCTTTCTTATTTTGTGCTGTATTCAGAGAGGAAAAGAGTTTAAAAAGAATATATATATATATATATATGAAAATGATTTAAATAAAACAATCCTGCAATACATTTATTTAATATTTGCAGTAATTATCTCACCGGTAACTGTGGTTCATCAAGGTCACTATCATCTGAAATTTGAAGTTTTTTGTTTGGTTTAGGTACTCTCTTCATTTTAGGACAGGGCATTTTTGTTAGGTCATTAAGTTTTCTTCTTAGTTCGCCTTCTTTTCCTAAAATAAAAATAAAATAAATAAAACCCTGCATTATGTCCACAGATATTTGGGGATTATATTTATTTGTCATAAAAATACTGTGCTTTGACCATACAAATTAAGATGAACAGCCAACACAATTTATTTTGTGATTTGGGGGATTTTATTGTAAAGCACAACACCCAATAAATCGTTCTTACAAATGCCAGTCAAGTATGACGAGTTTTTAGCGCCCTCACCACCACCTACCATGTTATAAGAGTATGTTAGAAGTACAACACATTAATAACTTAAACATTCATTTCAAATATACTGTGATTGTATATATCAAATAGCATGTAAAGACTTTAATGTTTTTTTTTTTTAAATAAACATTGTTACCAGTCATAATGATCTGCGCTTCATGGACAGGCCATCCACCTTTTGGAGGTTTGTTCGTGTCTCTCCACTCTGCTCTGAAGTTTCGAGTCGTCTCTTCGTCATCATCAGCAATGCTGAATAAATCAAAATTGCGAAAGCAAGCAGTGGGAATCACGCTGTAAGAGTCTTTGTCGACCCCGCTTTCCCACTTCACCAACGCGTGCATCACCGCCATACTACCTTCACCTTCTCGTCCGTTTTTTCTGCGCCTTTTTCCCCCGACAAGTCACGGCACAAAAAACAGTCCCGCTCTGCATTCTGGTACTTGGCGTTCTTAATAACACCAACAGGGTGTAATCGCATAGACCACTCGAGTATAAAGTACTACATATCCCATCTGTTACAGTTTTTTTTCTTCTTCTGAAACTGCAAGCGCACTACATAAAGTTTGGCAAATTAAGAAATTTGGATGATGAGTTTACAATCTTATAAACAGTATTTAAGTAAACCTAGATATGCAATTCCAAAAAGAACAGCATCGAGATGGAGAAACAGGATAAAAAAATAATAATACAATGTTTATACTTTTTGTATTTTAATTACAGTATGTAATTATTGCCTTTTGATTTACATTTACAGAAAAAGAACGGCGGCAAACGTGGACTACCCAACAAGAAGCAACAAAGTTACTAAAATATCAGATTCTCAGGTAAGCTTCATGCAGCCATACATGTATAATTATAAAATCAATCCAAAAAATAGACCTTGTTTACCCTACAACTGATTTGAGTGTTAATTCTATTTAAGATATAAAAAAATATTTTGTTTTCTGAACTAATAATCTGTGAACATTCTATTATCTCTATAATTTTAATTAATACATTTATTTTATTATTGGTGGAACATTATATTTTTCAGCTCAGATGATTTCACGTACCATCAATTTTTCTGTTAATAAATGTGCAAAAACAAATCAGATGGATAGGCCCCTACATATGAACATTAAGTTAAAGGCCTAGAGTGAGTGTTCTTCACTTCCAGTCATGGCGGGCCACAATCCAGCTCTTTGTAACTCATCAACAACCAAAGACCTGGGAAAAGGGTTAAATGGCTTCAGTTAAGCCAATTAGGTAATTAAGAGCTCAACTGGAAAAAAAACAGCAGGCATAGGGGTACTTTAGGACCACAGTCACTGATATAACCTACAATGTTGTTGTAATGAAAATCAGCAGACAGTGGGCCTCCTCCAGGACTAAGGTTGAGAAGCACTGGTCTTGAAGACCACAATAACAATCGACCTCAAGGGCTAGGGATATTCGAGGTGATGCTAAACCAGTCCTGAATGTTTAAATATAATGTTATTTTCTTGTAGTGTGCCGTTGCTGTTAATGCAACCAGTTATATTGAGCCATCAAATACAGAAGCTGACGAAAGACATCAACATGTGAATTTAGTTGTAAATTTAAAGTGTGTGTGAAAAGTATTTTGTATATGGAGATTAACCCATAGTTTCACAGATAAATTGTGGACCAGTGATATTCAGGATCTTCAAAACAAGTCCTGAATGCTCAAACTTAACACTTCTTTTTTTAGAGTGTCGTTGCTGTCAATCCAGCCAGTGATGTGGAGCCATCAGATACAGAAGCTGATGAAAAACAACATGTAAATTTCCTAAATTAATATTGTGCATCAAAATACTTATTTAGCACTTTCAACTGTTTCTTTGTGATTCCTAAAATTACTTTACAGGCTGGGGCTGGGGGAAGACACTGCGCCCGCCTGGAGAAGCCTGTACAAGCCCCCCTCAATAAGAGAGCTGGCAATCTGCAGTGGAGGGTGTTACACACCATTATTGCTGTCAATTCTTTTATTACTGTTCTTAACCCTGCTGTGTCCGACGCCTGCCCATTCTGTGCTCAGAGAGAGACCGTGTTTCACTGTTTCAGCACTTGCTCTCGGTTGTCACCCATTTTTAGTCTTTTAACTCGTCTTTTTACTGATCTTAACCTGATTTTTAACACAAAGGTTTTTATTTTAGGGGCGCGATACACCAGAAAGACCAAACATGTGGACCAGCTGGTAAACTTCTTGCTGGGCCAGGCTAAAATGGCCGTCTATAAGACTAGGAAGAACAGAGTGTGTGGGGAGGGCAGTGAGGATGCAGTGAGAGTGTTTGCCATGCTGGTCAAGTGCAGAGTCAGACTAGAGTTTAACTATTACAGGCTGATGAATGATTTGGAGAGTTTTGAACAGGTCTGGTGTATTAATGATGCCCTTTGTGAATTGTATGACGGGGAGTTGGTTTTTATTATGTAATTCATTTATAGGGTTTAGTATTTGATGGTTGTTTTGTTGTGTGTATTGGGTTGCTTTCTTTAAAAGTGTACAGATCAGTGGCGGAGTTAATGCTTGTTGGGGGGAGACAAACAAAGGGGAACACTATTTTTTATTTATTTATTTATTTTCTTTTGTATGAATTATTGCGTGTTGCAAACAGGCAATGAAGTCTGATAAAAGTCAAAAAGTCTCTCTCTCTCTCACACACACACACACAGCCAGCAAGACACACAGAGCCAGCCAGCTCAGCGATGACATCACAAACATCTCTCTCAGGTGACTCCTATGACATCACAGAGCACGTACATTCCGTTGCTTGCCGTCTGTCAACCACTCAGTCACTGCCAGCCAGACTGGCTGGCTGACTGGATGGTGGGGCTGCTTGCTGCTGCTGCGTACCTTAGCAAGCTTATTTGCTTGACCGGCCTTCCTCCTCCGCCCACATGCCCACCTATGTCCGATCTGCTGTTCACCTGGATCACAGCTCCGCCCCAACAAGGCAGAGCCTCCCAAGAATGGTACAAACTCACCCACGATCCCCTCCACGGAAAGCTATAGCAAAAGGCAAAAGCATTATACGTAATGAAGAGGAACCCGAGTCCAAGACGCATCCGACCAGCCATACATATTTGTATGTATTAAAGATCACATTTTATTACATTTAGATTTTCTGTACTTTATTACATCTTTTTGTGATTTTTAAATGTATTGTTTCTTTTCCTTATATATGTATGTATGTATGTGTGTGTGTGTCTGTGTGAAAGTGAGTGTGTGTGTGTGTGTCTGTAAGTGTGTGTGTCTGTCTCTGTGTTTGTGTGTCTGTCTCTGTGTGAAAGTGAGTGTGTGTGCGTGTGTCTGTCTGTGAAAGTGTATGTGTTTGTGTGGGTGTGACAGTGTGTATGAGTGTCTGTCTGTCATGTAACTCGCACATCTGTGAGGGCACCATTTTTGCAGAAAGAGATGTACACATTTTGGAGCAACATATGCTGCCATCCAGACATCGTCTTTTCCAGGGACGTCCCTGCATTTTTCAGCAGGATAACGCCAAACCACATTCTGCCCAGATTACAAGCGCATGGTTGCGTAGGCAGAGAGTGCGGGTGCTAGCATGGCCTGCCTGCAGTCCTGACCTGTCTCCGAATTGAGAATGTGTGGCGCACTATGAAGTGCAAATTAAGACAACGAAGGCCCTGTGCAGTTGCGCAGCTGAGGAAATGCATAATGGATGAATGGGGGGAAATCCCGCTTGCTAAACTTAACCAAGAGGTGCCTTCAGTGCCCAAGTGCTTAATAAGTGTTATTAAAAGAAAAGGTGATGTTACATAGTGGTAAACAGTCGACTGTCCCAACTTTCTTGGTTTCTTTTCACTGCTAATGAGATGCTGTAGAGTGAGTTAGTTATATTGCTTTCAGGAGCTCTAATCGTATTGATGAGTTCATGCAGCATTTGTAATTGAATTTCAAAAAGAAATCCTTGCTGTCTGGCCTGTGTGTATGAGATGTACTCTGTCAATCTTTGGCTAACAACTGAAACATTGGTAGAACAGAAATGGCAACATAAAAAAGAAAAGTACATTTTAAAAGAGCACATTAAATAGGATGAATATACAGTTTTTTACAATCACTTTGTCACTAATTTCAGAACCTTGATGTCATTTTTCAAAACTCTAGACACAAAACTCAAAACGGTCATCACTTGTAACACAGGCTGTCCAATGTTCAAAACATTGCATTGTGCATTCATATCTTTAAAGAAACCTTGCACTTGCAGACTTGTTGGTTCAAATAATTCATTTATCATGAAATACCATAGTAACATTTATTTAGATCACCCACACAGAAGATACCGATAGTTTCACTGTGTAGTTGTTCGTACAATCATTAAATATTGTAGTACAAAATATGTGATACATGTTTCATTATGGTACTACACATAAATACATCACTGTAAAAGGACTAGTAGAGAGAATACTACAGACACAGTGGAATCATTGAACAAAATCTGAAATGTATTGATGCAATACAATCAAATCACACCATAGGTTTCTTTGAATCCATGCAACAATAATTAGCTACAAAAAAGAACAAAACTACAGTAAAATGTCAACTGCAGTGTTCCTCACCTGGCTTAGTGTAAAAAGCAAAACAAAGGATTGATTACTGTACTTCTAAATTTCCATCAGCCCTGTGTTCAGGTTCAGGTTCTCACAACCATTTTTCACAAGAGGCATCTTGAAACTGAACATACCTGAACATACTCAGTCATCAGCTGCTTCACTCTGTCTGCATTTCTTTCAAAAGGCACACTATACTCTGTGCTACACATTGGTATGCAGTATACAGTCATTTGACAATTGAGAGTAGCCTAATGTTTAGTGCATGCTGAAGACTTGCCGCTTCTCAGTACGGAAATTTCTGATGATTGAGGCCACAGCTGATCCTGAGTTGATTCTGAGGTTTGATTGAATCATTGTAGCTGCCTCAGTCATGGTCATGCCATGATTTACAACATGCTCTACAACTATTTCTCGGATTTCACTGGACACTATTTGCTGTTGCTGCCGCTGTCTGGTCCGTGGCCTTGTCCTCTACCACGTTCCCCCAACACCTCTCAAATGAGGCCCATGGCTGCCTCTCTGGTGAGGCCTAAGCCCTCCTCTATGACGAGGCCCACGACCACCTCTCAGAAGGGGTGCATGTCCCCTTCCATTCCTTTGACCACCACGTCTTCCTCCTCCCACTGCTTGACCTCTATTGTGACCTGGATGACTTGCCGGCTCCATGTTATCACTGTGTTGCTGGGGTGGATAGCACTCATTTCACTCGATACTCGTACCACAATGTGAAATCAATCATCAATAACCAGTTGGCAGTATTGGAAAAGCAATTACAAGGGCCTGCATACATACAGTAATGTCAAATCTGATGTGGAAGAACAATCATCTTCAACCAGGTTGGAGCGTTAGTTGCAATGCCTTTAATACACGCAGCGTGGAGAGGAACAGTGACTCAAGTAGATCCCAAAGTCGCTCTGCCTTCATTTTAACAGTCAGAGCTTTTATACACAAAAATCAAAGAGCTGGTTATAATCAGAAAGTCATTACTATGTTATCTTAAAAGTTAGCTAAGCAGAATTTATATCATTATAGGACAGAGTTCATAGATCAACACATGGATTAGGGAGCAGGCACTTCAATCATACTGTTTGACATTGTCTCCAAGATTCTCATCGTAAATAACAAGCAGAAATCAAACTACCTTCTGGCCTGACCTTCTAGCTTGACCTTATCTTTCTTAAGTATACAAGAGAGAAAAACAGGTATTAGAGAAAGAATTTCTAACTTTCCTTCCACACTGCAAACATGGTGTGGAAAAGTGCTACATGATGATGAATGATGATGAAATATTACATCCATAGATAATGTAGTCCAACTGGTTCATGCTCCTCGTTTATTGATGTCAATGGATCTCATTATCCTGAAACTTTCATGATCGAAACATGGAATATTGTTTGTCAGTTTCCATAAAATTATGCATTAAGAGTAATGCAACAGTCACTTATCATTTTGAGCAGCTGTATCAATTGATAGTTAGATCTTTGTAATGAAATGAATAGACAGTGATCTCAGATGTAATGTGTGAATTGCATTTTGAAATGGTAATACTTTGATGTTAAGTTGTGTCATTTTAGTTCAATGAACAAATGATCTGAGGTTGATGTGTATTGTATCCAAGCAATTGTAAAAAAGTGTTAGAGTTTTGAAAAATGTGCATTTTGATCATCGGGTGTGAGTTTAGTGTCTAGAGTTTTGAAAAATGACATCAAGGTTCTGAAATGAGTGCCAAAGTGATTGTAAAAAAGTGTAATATCAGGGGACAGTGGCTATTAGTGATCTGGCCTTCCGTGGCTTCTGTATTAATGTAACAGGTCACATTGTATGTGTACACTGATACTTGATAGTATAATATAGTACAAGTAAAAAACATACATAGGTATCATAGAAGTATTTTGCAGAAATGATTATGGATAGTTATCAAAATGGAGAGGAAATGCTAAATCCAGTCTCCCCAGGCTGAGCTTCTATTGCTGCACCTGCTAAGTGGCTGCTGGCCCCACTATATGGATAGAGCCACACCAAGTACAAGAGTCTCCCCATTGCTATTTATATCTCCCTATCCAGTCTTCTATAGGTGTCAGGGTGGGGTGCCTATTCCCCTGCATGCTTTGAAACCTATAGCACCTGGGACGCACACTTGGGATCCGGTTCCTCTGCCCCTCACATACACATGAGGAATCCCAGGTGCTCAACACGTCATACTGTCTCTTTCATCTCATGTGTAAACTATGGACAAATACATGACTAAACGTGTTTAGTTGCTTTTCCCAGAATGCTTTGTGCCACGATATGCAAATAACGGGGACTATGATTGGCTCCCTGACATTACCCACACTGCGACTGATGCTACCCATTTCACTACCCAACAAAGACCCATAATATGCGTGTGTCTGTCTGTCTGTCTGTCAAAGTATGTGTGTGTGTGTCTGTGTGTGTATGTGTCTATCTGTCTGTGTGTGAAAGTGTGTGTGTGTCTGTCTGTCTGTCTGTCATGTAACTTGCACATCTGTGAGGGCACCACTAATGCAGAAAGAGATGTACACGTATTGTTTATTTTCCATATATATGTATGTATGTATGTATGCATGTCCAATTGCTTTGACAATACAAATGAATTGAATTGAGAGGGAGAGAGAGAGTGTAAGAGAGAGAGAGAGAGACAGACAGACAGACAGACAGACAGAGAGACACACACACACACACACACACACACACACAGAGAGCCAGCCAGCCAGCCAGCCAGCTCAGCGATGACATGACGAGCCTCTCTCAGCTTACTGCTATGACATCACAGAGCACGTACATTCCGTTTAACAAATCGTTAAACAAAAAAGGTTATAAACACATTGACTACAATACCGGTTAGTAAGACGAAGGTGAGTCTCTCATTAGTATTGTTAGTCAGACATTCAATAACTACGCAGGTTAGTATTTATGTCAGGTAACTTCTCGTTATATATATATCAGTCTCATTTACGTTTAGGTGCCGAGAAAGATCCTATTTGTTACCACAATTTCCCTTAACTGATTATTATTCAATGATTAAGGATAGGCAGGGCCACCAATAATCTAATGTCTATTAACTTGTGTCAATTTCAGACTAAACAGTTAAACAGGAATGAGAAGATATTTCTCGGCGTTGACAGATTTTATTTCTAAAATTATCAACAAAACAGTTTAATGCAACACACATTTATATTTAAGAAAACTAAATGATATTACACATTCTAGAGTTATGAATCACAGATTAACATTTCTAATTGATTTCTCAAATGTCATGAATCACAAACTCCAAACTGTTAAACTTATGTGAACTTCGTCGCAGAGAGGCCTCTCTGGCTTCGGGCTCAGATAACAGCACACGGCACGAGGTCCGTGTGGTTTGGAACAAAGGCAGTCCGGTTCGGCTTTGTCCAAGAACTTCCACTCAGTCGATGCACCTGGAAGTTGGGGTTTCGCGAATGTAGAGTCTTTTCCAAACAGATTTTCCATTGGTTTGAAGGCTCCAAGGTTGTGCACAAAATCTTCTTTGTAAGCAGGGTTCCACCGTAGTTACTTGAAGACGAAGTCTTTGAGGAAAGCAGGGCCCTGTTTGTTCCAAGGGTCAAGTTTCTTAAGACTCAAATAGCTATTTAAGTGACTGACACTTTCGTATTCAGTCGACTTAGTCAATTGTCCAGCTGTAAAACTCCACTGATCAGGTGGGTCTGTAAAGTTATTTATTTAATAAAGTCCTTTAAAATAATTCTTCGCTCAATCTCCTTCTCCCAGTTTAACTCTTCTGTTGCCGGCAAAGACTTGGTTGGTTTCTGATTCCGGTTCTGGCAACAGAGCTACAGGTTGAGCTGTGGCAGCGAGTTTCTGGTTCAGGTGAGAGAGAAAGAGAGAGAAAGACTGTCCGCTGTTCCTTATAGTCTGTCAGATCAGTAGGTGATTGGTCCCTGAGTTCTTGAGATTGGATTTCGGTTTCAGCCCCCAGTGTCCTATTGGAGGGAGGCTTTATTTATGACTGATGTCAATCCATGCCATCTTTTGGAAATGCCGGTTGGCCTGGGTTCGTAGCTCTATGTCGGGATTTCGGCTCTCATCCACTTCAAAGAGTTTTTATCACCAACAGGCCCCTTTCTCCAGACATCTCATAGCAGAATTCCAAACTATTTGGCCTCTTCTCGGTGCCATCCTCCCCAAAACTGTCACTTTGATGCAAACCAGTTCCAAGCTGATGAGCTAAGGAAATCTGATAACTTTGGGGGGGGAGAGGTCTTCTTTAGAACAGTGCTTCAGCTCAGAGCCCAAATGCTCTTATCCAAATACACCCAACATAACGCTACATATGTATGTATGTATGTATATATGTGTAGAAGGAAAATTAGAAATTATTTTCTTACACCTGTTTTTCTCTCTTGTATACTTAAGAAAGATACGGTCAAGCTAGAAGGTCAGCCCAGAAGATAGTTTGATTTCTGTTTGTTATTTACGATGAGAACCTTGGAGACAATGTCAAACGGTATGACCTACGTGCCTGTTCCCTAAAACCATGTGTTGACCTATGAACTCTGTTCTATAATGATATATGTTCTGCTTAGTTAGCCTTTAAGATAACATAGTAATGACTTTCTAGCATGTATGGATGTATGTATGTATGTATATATATATATATATATATATATATATATATATATATGTATGTATGTATGTCCAATTGCTTTGACAATACAAATGAATTGAATTGAGAGGAAGAGAGAGAGAGAGAGAGAGAGAAAGAGAGAGAGAGAGACAGACAGACAGACAGACAGCTCAGCGATGACATCACGAGCCTCTCTCAGCTGACTGCTATGACATCACAGAGCACGTACATTCCGTTGCTTGTCGTCTGTCAACCACTCAGTCACTGCTAGCCAGACTGTCCCTAAGACAAAGTGTACAGAACTTCAATTATATCTCCACCAGACAGATAAAGAGTATTAAGAGCTACGATGAAGTTACCCAGGAGACGTAAAAACTTGCATCACCTGGTATTTCCTGGAGGTCACCCATCCAAGTACTAACCAGGCCCTGGCCCGTTTAGTTTCCAAGGTCTGACGAGATCGGGCACGTTCAGGACGGTGTGGCCACAAGCCAAGAGGCCTGGCTGCATGATGTCTCTAAAAGGCTGGAGGGTATTGACGGAACTTCCAGCAGAAAAAAAAAAAAAAAAAAAAAAAAAGAAAAATGGATGGAAAAATATCAGTGCAGCAAAGGGTGTTGACAGTAGCTGGGTACGTGTACAATACTTCAATTATATCTCCTCCAGACAGATAGAGAGTATTAAGAGCTACGATAAAGTTACCCAGGAGACGTAAAAGCTTGCAGCACCAGGTATTTCCAGGATGTCTCACATTCAAGTACTGACCAGGTCCTGCCCCGTTTAGCTTCCGAGATCTGACGAGATCGGGCGCGTTCAGGACGGTGTGGCCGCAAGCCGAGACGCCAGGCTGCATGATGTGTCTTAAAGGCTGGAGGGTATTGACGGAACTTCCAGCAAAAAAAAAAAGAAAAAAGAAAAATGGAGGGAAAAATATTAGTGCAGCAATGGGTGTTGAAATTAGCCGGGTACGTGTACAATTCTTCAATTATATCTCCTCCAGACTGAAAGAGAGTATTAAGAGCTACGATGAAGTTACCCAGGAGACGTAAAAAGCTCGCAGCACCTGGTATTTCCAGGAGGTCACCCATCCAAGTACTGACCAGGCCCTGCCCCGTTTAGAATCTGAGATATGACGAGATCGGGCGCGTTCAGGACGGTGTGGCCGCAAACCAAGAGGCCTGGCTGCATGATGTCTCTTAAAGGCTGGAGGGTATTGACGGAACTTCCAGCAAAAAAAAAAGAAAAAAGAAAAATGGAGGGAAAAATATCAGTGCAGCAAAGGGTGTTAGAAAGTTGCCGGGTACGTGTACATTTCTTCAATTGTATCTCCTCCAGACAGAAAGAGATTATTAACAGCTACGATGAAGTTACCCAAGAGACGTAATAAGCTTGCAGTACCTAGTTTTTCCAGGAGGTCACCAATCCAAATACTGACCAGGCCCTGCCACGTTTTGCTTCCAAGATATGACAAGATCGGGCTCGTTCAGGACGGTGTGGCCGCAAGCCAAAAAGCCTGGCTGCATGATGTCTCTTAAAGGCTGGCGGGTATTGACGGAACTTCAAGCAAAAAAAAGAAAAATGGAGGGAAAAATATCAGTGCAGCAAAGGCTGTCGAAAGTAGCCGGGTACGTGTACAATTCTTCAATTATATCTCCTCCAGACAGAAAGAGAGTATTAAGAGCTACGATGAAGTTACCCAGGAGACGTAAAAAGCTTGCAGCACCAGGTATTTCCACGAGTTCTCACATTCAAGTACTGACCAGGCCCTGCCCCGTTTAGCTTCCGAGATCTGATGAGATCAGGCGCATTCGGGACAATGTGTCCGCATGCCAAGAGGCCTGGTTGCATGATGTCTCTTAAAGGCTGGAGGGTATTGACGGAACTTCCAGCAAAAAAAAACGAAAAAAGAAAAATGGAGGGAAAAATATCTGTGCAGTAAAGGGTGTTGAAAGTAGCCGGGTACCTGTACAATTCTTCAATTATATCTCCTCCAGACTGAAAGAGAGTATTAAGAGCTACGATGAAGTTACCCAGGAGACGTAAAAAGCTTGCAGCACCTGGTATTTCCAGGAGGTCAACAATCCAAGTACTGACCAGGCCCTGCCCCGTTTAGCTTCCGAGATCTGACGAGATCGGGCGCGTTCAGGACGGTGTGGCCGCAAGCCAAGAGTCCTGGCTGCATGATGTCTCTTAAAGGCTGGAGGGTATTGACGGAACTTCCAGCAAAGAACAAAAGAAAAAAGAAAAATGGAGGGAAAAATATCAGAGCAAACAAAGGGTGTTGAAAGTAGCCGGGTACGTGTACAATTCTTCAATAATATCTCCTCCAGACTGAAAGAGAGTATTAAGAGCTACGATGAAGTTACCCAGGAGACGAAAAAGCTTGCAGCACCTGGTATTTCCAGTAGGTCACCCATCCAAGTAGTGACCAGGCCCTGCCCCGTTTAGCTTCCGAGATCTGACGAGATCAGGCGCGTTCAGGATGGTGTGGCCGAAAGCCAAGCGGTCTGGCTGCATGATGTCCCCAAAAGGCTGGCGGGTATTGACGGAATTTCCAGCTAAAAAAAGAAAAAAAGAAAAAATATAAAAATGGAGGGAAAAATATCAGTGCAGCAAAGGGTGTTGAATGTAGCCGGGTACGTGTACAATTCTTCAATTATATCTCCTCCAGACTGAAAGACAATATTAAGAGCTACGATGAAGTTACCCAGGAGACGTAAAAAGCTTGCAGCACAAGGTATTTCCAGGAGGTCACCCATCCAAGTACTGACCAGACCTTGCCCCGTTTAGCTTCCGAGATCTGACGAGATCGGGCGCATTCAGGACGGTGTGGCCGCAAGCCAAAAAGCCTGGCTGCATGATGTCTCTTAAAGGCTGGCGGGTATTGACGGAACTTCTAGCAAAAAAAAAAAAAAAATTAAAAAAAACAGAAAAACGGAGGGAAAAATATCAGTGCAGCAAAGGGTGCTGAAAGTAGCCGGGTACGTGTACAATTCTTCAATTATATCTCCTCCAGATTTAAAGAGAGTATTAAGAGCTACGATGAAGTTACCCAGGAGACGTAAAAAGCTTGCAGCACCTGGTATTTCCAGGAGGTCACCCATCCAAGTACTGACCAGGACCTGCCCCGTTTAGCTTCCGAGATCTGACGAGATCGGGCGCGTTCAGGACGCTGTGGCCGCAAGCCGAGAAGCCTGGCTGCATGATGTATCTTAAAGGCACGAGGGTATTGACGGAACTTCCAGCAAAAAAAAAAAGAAAAAAGAAAAATCGAGAGAAAAATATCAGTGCAGCAATGGGTGTTGAAAGTAGCCAGGTACGTGTATATTTCTTCAATTATATCTCCTCCAGACTGAAAGAGAATATTAAGAGCTACGATGAAGTTACCCAGGAGACGTAAAAAGCTTGCAGCACCAGGTATTTCCAGGAGGTCACCCATCCAAGTACTGACCAGGACCTGCCCCGTTTAGCTTCCGAGATCTGACGAGATCGGGCGCGTTCAGGACGCTGTGGCCGCAAGCCGAGAAGCCTGGCTGCATGATGTCTCTTAAAGGCTGGCGGGTATTGACGGAATTTCCAGCAAAAAAAAAAAAAAAAAAATAGAAAAATGGAGGGAAAAATATCAGTGCAGCAAAGGGTGTTGAAAGTAGCCGGGTACGTGTACAATTCTTCAATTATATCTTCTCCAGAGAGAAAGAGAGTATTAAGAGCTACGATGAAGTTCCCCAGGAGACATAAAAAGCTGGCAGCACCTGGTATTTCCAGGAGGTCTCACATTTAAGTACTGACCAGGTCCTGCCCCGGTTAGCTTCCGAGATCTGACAAGATCGGGCAAGATCGGGCGCGTTCAGGACGGTGTGGCCGCAAGCCGAGATGTCTGGCTGCATGATGTCTCTTAAAGGCTGGCGGGTATTGACGGAATTTCCAGCAAAAAAAAAAAAAAAAAAAAAGAAAAATGGAGGAAAAAATATCAGTGCAGGAAAGGGTGTTGAAAGTAGCCGGGTACGTGTACAATTCTTCAATTATATCTCCTGGAGACAGAAAGAGAGTATTAAGAGCTACGATGAAGTTACCCAGGAGACGTAAAAAGCTTGCAGCACCTGGTATTTCTAGGAGGTCTCCCATCCAAGTACTGACCAGGCCCTGCCCCGTTTAGCTTCCGAGATCTGACGAGATCGGGCGCATTCAGGACGGTGTGGCCACAAGTCAAAAGGCCTGGATGCATGATGTCTCTTAAAGGTTGGCAGGTATTGACGGAACTTCCAGCAAAAAAAAAAAAAAAAAAAAAAAAAAAAAAAATGGATGGAAAAATATCAGTGCAGCAAAGGGTGTTGACAGTAGCTGGGTACGTGTACAATTCTTCAATTATATCTCCTCCAGACAGATAGAGAGAATTAAGAGCTACGATAAAGTTACCCAGGAGACGAAAAAGCTAGCAGCACCTGGTATTTCCAGGAGGACTCACATTCATGTACTGACCAGGTCCTGCCCCGTTTAGCTTCCGAGATCTGACGAGATCGGGCGCATTCAGGACGGTGTGGCCACAAGCCGAAAGGCCTGGCTGCATGATGTCTCTTAAAGGTTGGCGGGTATTGACGGAACTTCCAGCAAAAAAAAAAAAAAAAATGGATGGAAAAATATCAGTGCAGCAAAGGGTGTTGACAGTAGCTGGGTACGTGTACAATACTTCAATTAAATCTCCTCCAGACAGATAGAGAGTATTAAGAGCTACGATAAAGTTACCCAGGAGACGTAAAAGCTTGCAGCACGAGGTATTTCCAGGAGGACTCACATTCGTGTACAGACCAGGTCCTGCCCCGTTTAGCTTCCGAGATCTGACGAGATCGGGCGCGTTCAGGATGGTTTGGCCGCAAGCCGAGATGCCTGGCTGCATGATGTCTCTTAAAGGCTGGCGGGTATTGACATAACTGCCAGCAAAAAAAAAAAGAATAATAGAGGGAAAAATACCAGTGCAGCAAAGGGTGTTGAAAGTAGCCGGGTACGTTTACAATTCTTCAATTATATCTTCTCCAGACATAAAGAGAGTATTAAGAGCTACGATGAAGTTCCCCAGGAGACGTAAAAAGCTGGCAGCACCTGGTATTTCCAGGAGGTCTCACATTTAAGTACTGACCAGGTCCTGCCCCGTTTAGCTTCCGAGATCTGACAAGATCGGGCGCGTTCAGGACGGTGTGGCCGGCAAGCCGAGATGTCTGGCTGCATGATGTCTCTTAAAGGCTAGCGGGTATTGACGGAATTTCCAGCAAAAAAATAAAAAAGAAAAAAGAAAAATGGATGGAAAAATATCAGTGCAGCAAAGGGTGTTGACAGTAGCTGGGTACGTGTACAATACTTCAATTATATCTCCTCCAGACAGATAGAGAGTATTAAGAGCTACGATAAAGTTACCCAGGAGACGTAAAAGCTTGCAGCACCAGGTATTTCCAGGAGGTCTCACATTCATGTACTGACCAGGTCCTGCCCCGTTTAGCTTCCGAGATCTGACGAGATCGGGCGCGTTCAGGATGGTGTGGCCGCAAGCCGAGATGCCTGGCTGCATGATGTCTCTTAAAGGCTGGCGGGTATTGACATAACTGCCAGCAAAAAAAAAAAAGAAAAATAGAGGGAAAAATACCAGTGCAGCAAAGGGTGTTGAAAGTAGCCGGGTACGTGTACAATTCTTCAATTATATCTCCTGGAGACAGAAAGAGAGTATTAAGAGCTACGATGAAGTTACCCAGGAGACGTAAAAAGCTTGCAGCACCTGGTATTTCTAGGAGGTCTCCCATCCAAGCACTGATCAGGCCCTGCCCCGTTTAGCTTCCGAGATCTGACGAGATCAGGCGCATTCAGGACGGTGTGGCAACAAGCCGAAAGGCCTGGCTGCATGATGTCTCTAAAGGTTGGCGGGTATTGACGGAACTTCCAGCAAAAAAAAAAAGAAAAAAAGAAAAAAGAAAAATGGATGGAAAAATATCAGTGCAGCAAAGGGTGTTGACAGTAGCTGGATACGTGTACAATACTTCAATTATATCTCCTCCAGACAGAGAGAGAGTATTAAGAGCTACGATAAAGTTACCCAGGAGATGTAAAAGCTTGCAGCACTAGGTATTTCCAGGAGGTCTCACTTTCATGTACTGACCAGGTCCTGCCCCGTTTAGCTTCCGAGATCTGACGAGATCGGGCGCGTTCTGGATGGTGTGGCCGCAAGCCGAGATGCCTGGCTGCATGATGTCTCTTAAAGGCTGGCGGGTATTGACATAACTGCCAGCAAAAAAAAAAAAGAAAAATAGAGGGAAAAATACCAGTGCAGCAAAGGGTGTTGAAAGTAGCCGGGTACGTTTACAATTCTTCAATTATATCTTCTCCAGACATAAAGAGAGTATTAAGAGCTACGATGAAGTTACCCAGGAGACGTAAAAAGCTTGCAGCACCTGGTATTTCTAGGAGGTCTCCCATCCAAGTACTGACCAGGCCCTGCCCCGTTTAGCTTCCGAGATCTGACGAGATCGGGCGCGTTCAGGATGGTGTGGCCACAAGCCAAGATGCCTGGCTGCATGATGTCTCTTAAAGGCTGGCGGGTATTGACATAACTGCCAGCAAAAAAAAAAAGAAAAATAGAGGGAAAAATACCAATGCAGCAAAGGGTGTTGAAAGTAGCCGGGTACGTGTACAATTCTTCAATTATATCTCCTGGAGACAGAAAGAGAGTATTAAGAGCTACGATGAAGTTACCCAGGAGACGTAAAAAGCTTGCAGCACCTGGTATTTCTAGGAGGTCTCCCATCCAAGCACTGACCAGGCCCTGCCCCGTTTAGCTTCCGAGATCTGACGAGATCGGGCGCATTCAGGACGGTGTGGCCACAAGCCGAAAGGCCTGGCTGCATGATGTCTCTAAAGGTTGGCGGGTATTGACGGAACTTCCAGCAAAAAAAAAAAAGAAAAATAGAAAAAAGAAAAATGGATGGAAAAATATCAGTGCAGCAAAGGGTGTTGACAGTAGCTGGATACGTGTACAATACTTCAATTATATCTCCTCCAGACAGAGAGAGAGTATTAAGAGCTACGATAAAGTTACCCAGGAGATGTAAAAGCTTGCAGCACTAGGTATTTCCAGGAGGTCTCACTTTCACGTACTGACCAGGTCCTGCCCCGTTTAGCTTCCGAGATCTGACGAGATCGGGCGCGTTCAGGATGGTGTGGCCGCAAGCCGAGATGCCTGGCTGCATGATGTCTCTTAAAGGCTGGCGGGTATTGACATAACTGCCAGCAAAAAAAAAAAAGAAAAATAGAGGGAAAAATACCAGTGCAGCAAAGGGTGTTGAAAGTAGCCGGGTACGTTTACAATTCTTCAATTATATCTTCTCCAGACATAAAGAGAGTATTAAGAGCTACGATGAAGTTACCCAGGAGACGTAAAAAGCTTGCAGCACCTGGTATTTCTAGGAGGTCTCCCATCCAAGTACTGACCAGGCCCTACCCCGTTTAGCTTCCGAGATCTGACGAGATCGGGCGCGTTCAGGACGGTGTGGCCGCAAGCCGAGATGCCTGGCTGCATGATGTCTCTTAAAGGCTGGCGGGTATTGACGGAACTGCCAGCAAAAAAAAAAAGAAAAATAGAGGGAAATATACCAGTGCAGCAAAGGGTGTTGAAAGTAGCCGGGTACGTGTACAATTCTTCAATTATATCTCCTGGAGACAGAAAGAGAGTATTAAGAGCTACGATGAAGTTACCCAGGAGACGTAAAAAGCTTGCAGCACCTGGTATTTCTAGGAGGTCTCCCATCCAAGTACTGACCAGGCCCTGCCCCGTTTAGCTTCCGAGATCTGACGAGATCGGGCGCATTCAGGACGGTGTGGCCACAAGCCGAAAGGCCTGGCTGCATGATGTCTCTTAAAGGTTGGCGGGTATTGACGGAACTTCCAGCAAAAAAAAAAAAAAAAAAGAAAAAAGAAAAATGGATGGAAAAATATCAGTGCAGCAAAGGGTGTTGACAGTAGCTGGATACGTGTACAATACTTCAATTATATCTCCTCCAGACAGAGAGAGAGTATTAAGAGCTACGATAAAGTTACCCAGGAGACGTAAAAGCTTGCAGCACTAGGTATTTCCAGGAGGTCTCACTTTCATGTACTGACCAGGTCCTGCCCCGTTTAGCTTCCGAGATCTGACGAGATCGGGCGCGTTCAGGATGGTGTGGCCGCAAGCCGAGATGCCTGGCTGCATGATGTCTCTTAAAGGTTGGCGGGTATTGACGGAACTTCCAGCAAAAAAAAAAAAAAATGGATGGAAAAATATCAGTGCAGCAAAGGGTGTTGACAGTAGCTGGGTACGTGTACTATACTTCAATTATATCTCCTCCAGACAGATAGAGAGTATTAAGAGCTACGATAAAGTTACCCAGGAGACGTAAAAGCTTGCAGCACTAGGTATTTCCAGGAGGTCTCACTTTCATGTACTGACCAGGTCCTGCCCCGTTTAGCTTCCGAGATCTGACGAGATCGGGCGCGTTCAGGATGGTGTGGCCGTAAGCCGAGATGCCTGGCTGCATGATGTCTCTTAAAGGCTGGCGGGTATTGACGGAACTGCCAGCAAAAAAAAAAAAAGAAAAATAGAGGGAAATATACCAGTGCAGCAAAGGGTGTTGAAAGTAGCCGGGTACGTGTACAATTCTTCAATTACATCTCCTGGAGACAGAAAGAGAGTATTAAGAAATACGATGAAGTTACCCAGGAGACGTAAAAAGCTTGCAGCACCTGGTATTTCTAGGAGGTCTCCCATCCAAGTACTGACCAGGCCCTGCCCCGTTTAGCTTCCGAGATCTGACGAGATCGGGCGCGTTCAGGACGGTGTGGCCGCAAGCCAAGAGGCCTGGCTGCATGATGTCTCTTAAAGGCTGGCGGGTATTGGCGGAATTTCCAGCAAAAAAAAAAAAAAAAAAAAATAGAAAAATGGAGGGAAAAATATCAGTGCAGGAAAGGGTGTTGAAAGTAGCCGGGTACGTGTACAATTCTTCAATTATATCTCCTGGAGACAGAAAGAGAGTATTAAGAGCTACGATGAAGTTACCCAGGAGACGTAAAAGGCTTGCAGCACCTGGTATTTCTAGGAGGTCTCCCATCCAAGTACTGACCAGGCCCTGCCCCGTTTAGCTTCCGAGATCTGACGAGATCGAGCGCATTCAGGACGGTGTGGCCGCAAGCCAAGAGGCCTGGCTGCATGATGTCTCTTAAAGGTTGGCGGGTATTGACGGAACTTCCAGCAAAAAAAAAAAAAAAAAAAAAAATGGATGGAAAAATATCAGTGCAGCAAAGGGTGTTGACAGTAGCTGGGTACGTGTACAATACTTCAATTATATCTCCTCCAGACAGATAGAGAGTATTAAGAGCTACGATAAAGTTACCCAGGAGACGTAAAAGCTTGCAGCACCAGGTATTTCCAGGAGGTCTCACTTTCATGTACTGACCAGGTCCTGCCCCGTTTAGCTTCCGAGATCTGACTTGATCGGGTGCGTTCAGGACGGTGTGGCCGCAAGCCGAGTTGTCTGGCTGCATGATGTCTCTTAAAGGCTAGCGGGTATTGACGGAATTTCCAGCAAAAAAAAAAAAAAAAAAAAAGAAAAATGGAGGGAAAAATATCAGTGCAGGAAAAGGTGTTGAAAGTAGCCGGGTACGTGTACAATTCTTCAATTATATCTCCTGGAGACAGAAAGAGAGTATTAAGAGCTACGATGAAGTTACCCAGGAGACGTAAAAAGCTTGCAGCACCTGGTATTTCTAGGAGGTCTCCCATCCAAGTACTGACCAGGCCCTGCCCCGTTTAGCTTCCGAGATCTGACGAGATCGGGAGCATTCAGGACGTTGTGGCCACAAGTCAAAAGGCCTGGCTGCATGATGTCTCTTAAAGGTTGGCGGGTATTGACGGAACTTCCAGCAAAAAGAAAAAAAAAAAAAAATAGAAAAATGGAAGGAAAAATATCAGTGCAGGAAAGGGTGTTGAAAGTAGCCGGGTACGTGTACAATTCTTCAATTATATCTCCTGCAGACTGAAAGAGAGTATTAAGAGCTACGATAAAGTTACCCAGGAGACGTAAAAGCTTGCAGCACCTGGTATTTCCAGGAGGTCTCACATTCAAGTACTGACCAGGTCCTGCCCCGTTTAGCTTCCGAGATCTGACGATATCATGCGCATTCAGGACGGTGTGGCCGAAAGCCGAGAGGCCCAGCTGCATGATGTCTCTTAAAGGTTGGCGGGTATTGACGGAACTTCCAGCCAAAAAAAAAAAGAAAAAAAGAAAAAAGAAAAATGGATGGAAAAATATCAGTGCAGCAAAGGGTGTTGACAGTAGCTGGATACGTGTACAATACTTCAATTATATCTCCTCCAGACAGAGAGAGAGTATTAAGAGCTACGATAAAGTTACCCAGGAGACGTAAAAGCTTGCAGCACTAGGTATTTCCAGGAGGTCTCACTTTCATGTACTGACCAGGTCCTGCCGCGTTTAGCTTCCGAGATCTGACGAGATCGGGCGCGTTCAGGATGGTGTGGCCGCAAGCCGAGATGCCTGGCTGCATGATGTCTCTTAAAGGCTGGCGGGTATTGACGGAACTGCCAGCAAAAAAAAAAAGAAAAATAGAGGGAAATATACCAGTGCAGCAAAGGGTGTTGAAAGTAGCCGGGTACGTGTACAATTCTTCAATTATATCTCCTGGAGACAGAAAGAGAGTATTAAGAGCTACGATGAAGTTACCCAGGAGACGTAAAAAGCTTGCAGCACCTGGTATTTCTAGGAGGTCTCCCATCCAAGTACTGACCAGGCCCTGCCCCGTTTAGCTTCCGAGATCTAACGAGATCGGGCGCATTCAGGACGGTGTGGCCACAAGCCGAAAGGCCTGGCTGCATGATGTCTCTTAAAGGTTGGCGGGTATTGACGGAACTTCCAGCAAAAAAAAAAAAAAAAAAAGAAAAATGGATGGAAAAATATCAGTGCAGCAAATGGTGTTGACAGTAGCTGGGTACGTGTACAATACTTCAATTATATCTCCTCCAGACAGAGAGAGAGTATTAAGAGCTACGATAAAGTTACCCAGGAGACGTAAAAGCTTGCAGAACTAGGTATTTCCAGGAGGTCTCACTTTCATGTACTGACCAGGTCCTGCCCCGTTTAGCTTCCGAGATCTGACGAGATCGGGCGCGTTCAAGATGGTGTGGCCGCAAGCCGAGATGCCTGGCTGCATGATGTCTCTTAAAGGCTGGCGGGTATTGACGGAACTGCCAGCAAAAAAAAAAAAGAAAAATAGAGGGAAATATACCAGTGCAGCAAAGGGTGTTGAAAGTAGCCGGGTACGTGTACAATTCTTCAATTATATCTCCTGGAGACAGAAAGAGAGTATTAAGAGCTACGCTGAAGTTACCCAGGAGATGTAAAAAGCTTTCAGCACCTGGTATTTCCAGGAGGTCACCCATCCAATTACTGACCAGGCCCTGCCTAGTTTTTCTTCCGAGATCTGACGAGATCTTGCGTCTTCAGGACGGTGTGGCCGCAAGCCGAGATGCCTGGCTGCATGATGTCTCTTAAAGGTTGGCGGATATTAACGGAACTTCCAGCAAAAAAAAAAAAAAAAAAAAAAAAAGAAAAATGGATGGAAAAATATCAGTGCAGCAAAGGGTGTTGACAGTAGCTGGGTACGTGTACAATATTTCAATTATATCTCCTCCAGACAGATAGAGAGTATTAAGAGCTACAATAAAGTTACCCAGGAGACGTAAAAGCTTGCAGCACTAGGTATTTCCAGGAGGTCTCACTTTCATGTACTGACCAGGTCCTGCCCCGTTTAGCTTCCGAGATCTGACGAGATCGGGCGCGTTCAGGATGGTGTGGCCGCAAGCCGAGATGCCTGGCTGCATGATGTCTCTTAAAGGCTGGCGGGTATTGACGGAACTGCCAGCAAAAAAAAAAAAGAAAAATAGAGGGAAATATACCAGTGCAGCAAAGGGTGTTGAAAGTAGCCGGGTACGTGTACAATTCTTCAATTATATCTCCTGGAGACAGAAAGAGAGTATTAAGAGCTACGATGAAGTTACCAAGGAGACGTAAAAAGCTTGCAGCACCTGCTATTTCTAGGAGGTCTCCCATCCAAGTACTGACCAGGTCCTGCCCCGTTTAGCTTCCGAGATCTGACAAGATCGGGCGCGTTCAGGATGGTGTGGCCGCAAGCCAAGATGTCTGGCTGCATGATGTCTCTTAAAGGCTGGCGGGTATTGACGGAACTGCCAGCAAAAAAAAAAAGAAAAATAGAGGGAAATATACCAGCGCAGCAAAGGGTGTTGAAAGTAGCCGGGTACGTGTACAATTCTTCAATTATATCTCCTGGAGACAGAAAGAGAGTATTAAGAGCTACGATGAAGTTACCCAGGAGACGTAAAAAGCTTGCAGCACCTGGTATTTCTAGGAGGTCTCCCATTCAAGTACTGACAAGGCCCTGCCCCGTTTAGCTTCCGAGATCTGACGAGATCGGGCGCATTCAGGACGGTGTGGCCACAAGCCGAAAGGCCTGGCTGCATGATGTCTCTTAAAGGTTGGCGGGTATTGACGGAACTTCCAGCAAAAAAAAAAAAGAAAAAAAGAAAAAAGAAAAATGGATGGAAAAATATCAGTGCAGCAAAGGGTGTTGACAGTAGCTGGATACGTGTACAATACTTCAATTATATCTCCTCCAGACAGAGAGAGAGTATTGAGAGCTACGATAAAGTTACCCAGGAGACGTAAAAGCTTGCAGCACTAGGTATTTCCAGGAGGTCTCACTTTCATGTACTGACCAGGTCCTGCCCCGTTTAGCTTCCGAGATCTGACTTGATCGGGCGCGTTCAGGATGGTGTGGCCGCAAGCCGAGATGCCTGGCTGCATGATGTCTCTTAAAGGCTGGAGGGTATTGACGGAACTTCCAGCAAAAAAAAAAAGAAAAAGGAAAAATGGAGGGAAAAATATCAGTGCAGGAAAGGGTGTTGAAAGTAGCCGGGTACGTGTACAATTCTTCAATTAAATCTCCTCCAGACAGAAAGAGAGTATTAAAAGCTACGACGAAGTTCCCCAGGTGACGTAAAAAGCTTGCAGCACCTGGTACTTCCAGGAGGTCTCCCATCCAAGTACTGACCAGGTCCTGCCCCGTTTAGTTTCCGAGATCTGACGAGATCGGGCGCGTTCAGGATGGTGTGGCCGCAAGCCGAGATGCCTGGCTGCATGATGTCTCTTAAAGGTTGGCGGGTATTGACGGAACTTCCAGCAAAAAAAAAAAAAAAAAAAGAAAAATGGATGGAAAAATATCAGTGCAGCAAAGGGTGTTGACAGTAGCTGGATACGTGTACAATACTTCAATTATATCTCCTCCAGACAGAGAGAGAGTATTAAGAGCTACGATGAAGTTACCCAGGAGACGTAAAAAGCTTGCAGCACCTGGTATTTCTAGGAGGTCTCCCATCCAAGTACTGACCAGGCCCTGCCCCGTTTAGCTTCCGAGATCTGACGAGATCGGGCGCATTCAGGACGGTGTGGCCACAAGCCGAAAGGCCTGGCTGCATGATGTCTCTTAAAGGTTGGCGGGTATTGACGGAACTGCCAGCAAAAAAAAAATAGAAAAATAGAGGGATATATACCAGTGCAGCAAAGGGTGTTGAAAGTAGCCGGGTACGTGTACAATTCTTCAATTATATCTCCTGGAGACAGAAAGAGAGTATTAAGAGCTACGATGAAGTTACCCAGGAGACGTAAAAAGCTTGCAGCACCTGGTATTTCCAGGAGGTCACACATCCAAGTACTGACCAGGCCCTGCCCCGTTAAGCTTCCGAAATCTGATATGATCGGGCGCGTTCAGGACGGTGTGACTACAAGCCAAGAGGCCTGGCTGCATGATGTCTCTTAAAGGCTGGCGGATATTAACGGAACTTCCAGCAAAAAAAAAAAAAAAAAAAAAAAAAAGAAAAATGGATGGAAAAATATCAGTGCAGCAAAGGGTGTTGACAGTAGCTGGGTACGTGTACAATTCTTCAATTATATCTCCTCCAGACAGAAAGAAATAACTAAGAGCTACGATAAAGTTACCCAGGAGACGTAAAATCTTGCAGCACCAGGTATTTCAATGAGGTCTCCCATCCAACTACTGACCAGGTCCTGCCCCGTTTAGCTTCCGAGATCTTACGAGATCGGGCACGTTCAGGACGGTGTGGCCGCAAGCCGAGAAGCCTGGCTGCATGATGTCTCTTAAAGGTTGGCGGGTATTGACGGAACTTCCAGCAAAAAAAAAAAAAAAAAAAGAAAAATGGATGGAAAAATATCAGTGCAGCAAAGGGTGTTGACAGTAGCTGGGTACGTGTACAATATTTCAATTATATCTCCTCCAGACAGATAGAGAGTATTAAGAGCTACGATAAAGTTACCCAGGAGACGTAAAAGCTTGCAGCACTAGGTATTTCCAGGAGGTCTCACTTTCATGTACTGACCAGGTCCTGCCCCGTTTAGCTTCCGAGATCTGACGAGATCGGGCGCGTTCAGGATGGTGTGGCCGCAAGCCGAGATGCCTGGCTGCATGATGTCTCTTAAAGGCTGGCGGGTATTGACGGAATTTCCAGCAAAAAAAAAAAAAAAAAAAATAGAAAACTGGAGGGAAAAATATCAGTGCAGGAAAGGGTGTTGAAAGTAGCCGGGTACGTGTACAATTCCTCAATTATATCTCCTGGAGACAGAAAGAGAGTATTAAGAGCTACGATGAAGTTACCCAGGAGACGTAAAAAGCTTGCAGCACCTGGTATTTCTAGGACGTGTCCCATCCCAGTACTGACCAGGCCCTGCCCCGTTTAGCTTCCGAGATCTGACGAGATCGGGCGCATTCAGGACGGTGTGGCCACAAGCCCAAAGGCCTGGCTGCATGATGTCTCTTAAAGGTTGGCGGGTATTGACAGAACTTCCAGCAAAAAAAAAAAAACAAAGAAAAATGGATGGAAAAATATCAGTGCAGCAAAGGGTGTTGACAGTAACTGGGTACGTGTACAATTCTTCAATTATATCTCCTCCAGACAGAAAGAAAGAACTAAGAGCTACGATAAAGTTACCCAGGAGACGTAAAATCTTGCAGCACCAGGTATTTCAATGAGGTCTCCCATCCAAGTACTGACCAGGTCCTGCCCCGTTTAGCTTCCGAGATCTTACGAGATCGGGCACGTTCAGGACGGTGTGGCCGCAAGCCGAGAAGCCTGGCTGCATGATGTCTCTTAAAGGTTGGCGGGTATTGACAGAACTTCCAGCAAAAAAAAAAAAAAAAAAAGAAAAATGGATGGAAAAATATCAGTGCAGCAAAGGGTGTTGACAGTAGCTGGGTACGTGTACAATATTTCAATTATATCTCCTCCAGACAGATAGAGAGTATTAAGAGCTACGATAAAGTTACCCAGGAGACGTAAAAGCTTGCAGCACTAGGTATTTCCAGGAGGTCTCACTTTCATGTACTGACCAGGTCCTGCCCCGTTTAGCTTCCGAGATCTGACGAGATCGGGCGCGTTCAGGATGGTGTGGCCGCAAGCCGAGATGCCTGGCTGCATGATGTCTCTTAAAGGCTGGCGGGTATTGACGGAACTGCCAGCAAAAAAAAAAAAAGAAAAATAGAGGGAAATATACCAGTGCAGCAAAGGGTGTTGAAAGTAGCCGGGTACGTGTACAATTCTTCAATTATATCTCCTGGAGACAGAAAGAGAGTATTAAGAGCTACGATGAAGTTACCAAGGAGACGTAAAAAGCTTGCAGCACCTGCTATTTCTAGGAGGTCTCCCATCCAAGTACTGAACAGGTCCTGCCCCGTTTAGCTTCCGAGATCTGACAAGATCGGGCGCGTTCAGGATGGTGTGGCCGCAAGCCAAGATGTCTGGCTGCATGATGTCTCTTAAAGGCTGGCGGGTATTGACGGAACTGCCAGCAAAAAAAAAAAGAAAAATAGAGGGAAATATACCAGTGCAGCAAAGGGTGTTGAAAGTAGCCGGGTACGTGTACAATTCTTCAATTATATCTCCTGGAGACAGAAAGAGAGTATTAAGAGCTACGATGAAGTTACCCAGGAGACGTAAAAAGCTTGCAGCACCTGGTATTTCTAGGAGGTCTCCCATCCAAGTACTGACAAGGCCCTGCCCCGTCTAGCTTCCGAGATCTGACGAGATCGGGCGCATTCAGGACGGTGTGGCCACAAGCCGAAAGGCCTGGCTGCATGATGTCTCTTAAAGGTTGGCGGGTATTGACGGAACTTCCAGCAAAAAAAAAAAAGAAAAAAAGAAAAAAGAAAAATGGATGGAAAAATATCAGTGCAGCAAAGGGTGTTGACAGTAGCTGGATACGTGTACAATACTTCAATTATATCTCCTCCAGACAGAGAGAGAGTATTGAGAGCTACGATAAAGTTACCCAGGAGACGTAAAAGCTTGCAGCACTAGGTATTTCCAGGAGGTCTCACTTTCATGTACTGACCAGGTCCTGCCCCGTTTAGCTTCCGAGATCTGACTTGATCGGGCGCGTTCAGGATGGTGTGGCCGCAAGCCGAGATGCCTGGCTGCATGATGTCTCTTAAAGGCTGGAGGGTATTGACGGAACTTCCAGCAAAAAAAAAAAGAAAAAGGAAAAATGGAGGGAAAAATATCAGTGCAGGAAAGGGTGTTGAAAGTAGCCGGGTACGTGTACAATTCTTCAATTAAATCTCCTCCAGACAGAAAGAGAGTATTAAAAGCTACGACGAAGTTCCCCAGGTGACGTAAAAAGCTTGCAGCACCTGGTACTTCCAGGAGGTCTCCCATCCAAGTACTGACCAGGTCCTGCCCCGTTTAGTTTCCGAGATCTGACGAGATCGGGCGCGTTCAGGACGGTGTGGCCACAAGTCGAGACGCCTGGCTGCATGATGTCTCTTAAAGGCTGGCGGGTATTGACGGAATTTCCAGCATAAAAAAAAAAAAAAAAAATAGAAAAATGGAGGGAAAAATATCAGTGCAGGAAATGGTGTTGAAAGTAGCCGGGTACGTGTACAATTCTTCAATTATATCTCCTCCAGACTGAAAGAGAGTATTAAGAGCTACGATAAAGTTACCCAGGAGACGTAAAAGCTTGCAGCACCAGGTATTTCCAGGAGGTCTCACATTCAAGTACTGACCAGGTCCTGCCCCGTTTAGCTTCCGAGATCTGACGAGATCGGGCGTGTTCAGGATGGTGTGGCCGCAAGCCGAGATGCCTGGCTGCATGATGTCTCTTAAAGGCTGGCGGGTATTGACGGAATTTCCAGCAAAAAAAAAAAAAAAAGAAAAACGGAGGCAAGAATATCAGTGCAGCAAAGGGTGTTGAAAGTTGCCGGGTACGTGTACAATTCTTCAATTATATCTCCTCCAGACAGAAAGAGAGAATTAAGAGCTACGATGAAGATACCCAGGAGACGTAAAAAGTTTGCAACACCTCGTATTTCCAGAAGGTCACCCATAAAAGTACTGACCAGGCCCTGCCCCGTTTAGCTTCCGAGATCTGACAAGATCGGGCGCGTTCAGGATGGTGTGGCCGCAAGCCAAGATGTCTGGCTGCATGATGTCTCTTAAAGGCTGGCGGGTATTGACGGAACTGCCAGCAAAAAAAAAAAGAAAAATAGAGGGAAATATACCAGTGCAGCAAAGGGTGTTGAAAGTAGCCGGGTACGTGTACAATTCTTCAATTATATCTCCTGGAGACAGAAAGAGAGTATTAAGAGCTACGATGAAGTTACCCAGGAGACGTAAAAAGCTTGCAGCACCTGGTATTTCTAGGAGGTCTCCCATCCAAGTACTGACAAGGCCCTGCCCCGTTTAGCTTCCGAGATCTGACGAGATCGGGCGCATTCAGGACGGTGTGGCCACAAGCCGAAAGGCCTGGCTGCATGATGTCTCTTAAAGGTTGGCGGGTATTGACGGAACTTCCAGCAAAAAAAAAAAAGAAAAAAAGAAAAAAGAAAAATGGATGGAAAAATATCAGTGCAGCAAAGGGTGTTGACAGTAGCTGGATACGTGTACAATACTTCAATTATATCTCCTCCAGACAGAGAGAGAGTATTGAGAGCTACGATAAAGTTACCCAGGAGACGTAAAAGCTTGCAGCACTAGGTATTTCCAGGAGGTCTCACTTTCATGTACTGACCAGGTCCTGCCCCGTTTAGCTTCCGAGATCTGACGAGATCGGGCGCGTTCAGGATGGTGTGGCCGCAAGCCGAGATGCCTGGCTGCATGATTTCTCTTAAAGGCTGGAGGGTATTGACGGAACTTCCAGCAAAAAAAAAAAAGAAAAATAGAGGGAAATATACCAGTGCAGCAAAGGGTGTTGAAAGTAGCCCGGTACGTGTACAATTCTTCAATTATATCTCCTGGAGACAGAAAGAGAGAATTAAGAGCTACGATGAAGTTACCCAGGAGACGTAAAAAGCTTGCAGCACCTGGTATTTCTAGGAGGTCTCCCATCCAAGTACTGACAAGGCCCTGCCCCGTTTAGCTTCCGAGATCTGACGAGATCGGGCGCATTCAGGACGGTGTGGCCACAAGCCGAAAGGCCTGGCTGCATGATGTCTCTTAAAGGTTGGCGGGTATTGACGGAACTTCCAGCAAAAAAAAAAAAGAAAAAAAGAAAAAAGAAAAATGGATGGAAAAATATCAGTGCAGCAAAGGGTGTTGACAGTAGCTGGATACGTGTACAATACTTCAATTATATCTCCTCCAGACAGAGAGAGAGTATTGAGAGCTACGATAAAGTTACCCAGGAGACGTAAAAGCTTGCAGCACTAGGTATTTCCAGGAGGTCTCACTTTCATGTACTGACCAGGTCCTGCCCCGTTTAGCTTCCGAGATCTGACGAGATCGGGCGCGTTCAGGATGGTGTGGCCGCAAGCCGAGATGCCTGGCTGCATGATGTCTCTTAAAGGCTGGAGGGTATTGACGGAACTTCCAGCAAAAAAAAAAAAGAAAAAGGAAAAATGGAGGGAAAAATATCAGTGCAGGAAAGGGTGTTGAAAGTAGCCGGGTACGTGTACAATTCTTCAATTAAATCTCCTCCAGACAGAAAGAGAGTATTAAAAGCTACGACGAAGTTCCCCAGGTGACGTAAAAAGCTTGCAGCACCTGGTACTTCCAGGAGGTCTCCCATCCAAGTACTGACCAGGTCCTGCCCCGTTTAGTTTCCGAGATCTGACGAGATCGGGCGCGTTCAGGACGGTGTGGCCACAAGCCGAGACGCCTGGCTGCATGATGTCTCTTAAAGGCTAGCGGGTATTGACGGAATTTCCAGCATAAAAAAAAAAAAAAAAAATAGAAAAATGGAGGGAAAAATATCAGTGCAGGAAATGGTGTTGAAAGTAGCCGGGTATGTGTACAATTCTTCAATTATATCTCCTCCAGACTGAAAGAGAGTATTAAGAGCTACGATAAAGTTACCCAGGAGACGTAAAAGCTTGCAGCACCAGGTATTTCCAGGAGGTCTCACATTCAAGTACTGACCAGGTCCTGCCCCGTTTAGCTTCCGAGATCTGACGAAATCGGGCGTGTTCAGGATGGTGTGGCCGCAAGCCGAGATGCCTGGCTGCATGATGTCTCTTAAAGGCTGGCGGGTATTGACGGAATTTCCAGCAAAAAAAAAAAAAAAAGAAAAACGGAGGCAAGAATATCAGTGCAGCAAATGGTGTTGAAAGTTGCCGGGTACGTGTACAATTCTTCAATTATATCTCCTCCAGACAGAAAGAGAGAATTAAGAGCTACGATGAAGATACCCAGGAGACGTAAAAAGTTTGCAGTACCTCGTATTTCCAGAAGGTCACCTATAAAAGTACTGACCAGGCCCTGCCCCGTTTAGCCTCCGAGATCTGACGAGATTGGGCGCGTTCAGGATGGTGTGGCCGCAATCCGAGACGCCTGGCTGCATGATGTCTCTTAAAGGCTGGCGGGTATTGACGGAACTGCCAGCAAAAAAAAAAGAAAAAAGAAAAATGGAGGGAAAAATATCAGTGCAGCAAAGGGTGTTGAAAGTAGCCGGGTACGTGTACAATTCTTCAATTATATCTCTTCCAGACAGAAAGAGAGTATTAAGAGCTACGATGAAGTTACTCAGGAGACGTAAGATGCTTGCAGCACCTTTTATTTCCAGCAGGTCTCCCATGCAAGTACTTAACAGGCACTGCCCCGTTCAGCTTCCGAGGTCTGACGAGATTGGGGGTGTTCAGGGCGGTGTGGCCGCAAGCCGAGAGGCCTGGCTGCATGATGTGTCTTAATGGTTGGCGGGTATTGACGGAGCTTCCAGCAAAAAAAAAAAAAAGAAAAATGGAGGGAAAAATATCAGTGCAGCAAAGGGTGTTGAAAGTAGCCGGGTACGTGTACAATTCTTCAATTATATCTCCTGGAGACAGAAAGAGAGTATTAAGAGCTACGATGAAGTTACCCAGGAGACGTAAAAAGCTTGCAGCACCTGGTATTTCTAGGAGGTCTCCCATTCAAGTACTGACCAGGCCCTGCCCCGTTTAGCTTCCGAGATCTGACGAGATCGGGCGCATTCAGGACGGTGTGGCCACAAGCCGAAAGGCCTGGCTGCATGATGTCTCTTAAAGGTTGGCGGGTATTAACGGAACTTCCAGCAAAAAAAAAAAAAAAAAAAAGAAAAAAGAAAAATGGATGGAAAAATATCAGTGCAGCAAAGGGTGTTGACAGTAGCTGGATACGTGTACAATACTTCAATTATATCTCCTCCAGACAGAGAGAGAGTATTAAGAGCTACGATAAAGTTACCCAGGAAACGTAAAAGCTTGCAGCACTAGGTATTTCCAGGAGGTCTCACATTCATGTACTGACCAGGTCCTGCCCCGTTTAGCTTCCGAGATCTGACGAGATCGGGCGCGTTCAGGATGGTGTGGCCGCAAGCCAAGATGCCTAACTGCATGATGTCTCTTAAAGGCTGGCGGGTATTGACGGAACTGCCAGCAAAAAAAAAAAAGAAAAATAGAGGGAAATATACCAGTGCAGCAAAGGGTGTTGAAAGTAGCCGGGTACGTGTACAATTCTTCAATTATATCTCCTGGAGACAGAAAGAGAGTATTAAGAGCTACGATGAAGTTACCCAGGAGACGTAAAAAGCTTGCAGCACCTGGTATTTCTAGGAGGTCTCCCATCCAAGTACTGACCAGGCCCTGCCCCGTTTAGCTTCCGAGATCTGACGAGATCGGGCGCATTCAGGACGGTGTGGCCACAAGCCGAAAGGCCTGGCTGCATGATGTCTCTTAAAGGTTGGCGGGTATTGACGGAACTTCCAGCAAAAAAAAAAAAAAAAAAATAGAAAAATGGAGGGAAAAATATCAGTGCAGGAAAGGGTGTTGAAAGTAGCCGGGTACGTGTACAATTCTTCAATAATATCTCCTGCAGACTGAAAGAGAGTATTAAGAGCTACGATAAAGTTACCCAGGAGACGTAAAAAGCTTGCAGCACCTGGTATGTCCAGGAGGTCACCCATCCAAGCACTGACCAGGCCCTGCCCCGTTAGCTTCCGAGATCTGACGAGATCGGGCGCGTTCAGGACGGTGTGGCCGCAAGCTAAGAAGCCTGGCTGCATGATGTCTCTTAAAGGCTGGCGGGTATTGACGGAACTTCCAGCAAAAAATAAAAAATAAATAAATAGAAAAATGGAGGGAAAAATATCAGTGCAGGACAGGGTGTTGAAAGTAGCCGGGTACATGTACAATTCTACAATTATATCTCCTCCAGACTGAATGAGAGTATTAAGAGCTACGATGAAGTTACCCAGGAGATGTAAAAAGCTTTCAGCACCTGGTATTTCCAGGAGGTCACCCATCCAATTACTGACCAGGCCCTGCCCAGTTTTTCTTCCGAGATCTGGCGTCTTCAGGACGGTGTGGCCTCAAGCCAAGAGGCCTGGCTGCATGATGTCTCTTAAAGGCTGGAGGGTATTGATGGAACTTCCAGCAAAAAACAAAAGAAAAAAGAAAAATGGAGGGACAAATATCAGTGCAGCAAAGCGTGTTGAAGGTAGCCGGGTACGTGTACAATTCTTCAATTATATCTCCTCCAGACAGATAGAGAGTATTAAGAGCTACGATAAAGTTACCCAGGAGACGTAAAAGCTTGCAGCACCAGGTATTTCCAGGAGGTCTCACATTCATGTACTGACCAGGTCCTGCCCCGTTTAGCTTCCAAGATCTGACGAGATCGGGCGAGTTCAGGATGGTGTGGCCGCAAGCCGAGATGCCTGGCTGCATGATGTCTCTTAAAGGCTGGCGGGTATTCACGGACTTTCCAGCAAAAAAAAAAAAAAAAAAAATAGAAAAATGGAGGGAAAAATATCAGTGCAGCAAAGGGTGTTGACAGTAGCTGGGTACGTGTACAATACTTCAATTAAATCTCCTCCAGACAGATAGAGAGTATTAAGAGCTACGATAAAGTTACCCAGGAGACGTAAAAGCTTGCAGCACTAGGTATTTCCAGGAGGTCTCACTTCCATGTACTGACCAGGTCCTGCCCCGTTTAGCTTCCAAGATCTGACGAGATCGGCCGCGTTCAGAATGGTGTGGCCGCAAGCCGAAAGGCCTGGCTGCATGATGTCTCTTAAAGGTTGGCGGGTATTGACGGAACTTCCAGCAAAAAAAAAAAGAAAAAAAGAAAAAAGAAAAATGGATGGAAAAATATCAGTGCAGCAAAGGGTGTTGACAGTAGCTGGATACGTGTACAATACTTCAATTATATCTCCTCCAGACAGAGAGAGAGTATTAAGAGCTACGATGAAGTTACCCAGGAGACGTAAAAAGCTTGCAGCACCTGGTATTTCTAGGAGGTCTCCCATCCAAGTACTGACCAGGTCCTGCCCCGTTTAGCTTCCGAGATCTGACGAGATCGGGCGCATTCAGGACGGTGTGGCCGCAAGCCGAGACGCCTGGCTGCATGATGTCTCTTAAAGGTTGGCGGGTATTGACGGAACTGCCAGCAAAAAAAAAAAAAAAAAAGAAAAATGGATGGAAAAATATCAGTGCAGCAAAGGGTGTTGAAAGTAGCCGGGTACGTGTACAATTCTTCAATTATATCTCCTGGAGACAGAAAGAGAGTATTAAGAGCTACGATGAAGTTACCCAGGAGACGTAAAAAGCTTGCAGCACCTGGTATTTCTAGGAGGTCTCCCATCCAAGTACTGACCAGGTCCTGCCCCGTTTAGCTTCCGAGATCTGACGAGATCGGGCGCATTCAGGATGGTGTGGCCGCAAGCCGAGATGCATGGCTGCATGATGTCTCTTAAAGGCTGGCGGGTATTGACGGAATTTCCAGCAAAAAAAAAAAAAAAAAAAATAGAAAAATGGAGGGAAAAATATCAGTGCAGGAAAGGGTGTTGAAAGTAGCTGGATACGTGTACAATACTTCAATTATATCTCCTCCAGACAGAGAGAGAGTATTAAGAGCTACGATGAAGTTACCCAGGAGACGTAAAAAGCTTGCAGCACCTGGTATTTCTAGGAGGTCTCCCATCCAAGTACTGACCAGGTCCTGCCCCGTTTAGCTTCCGAGATCTGACGAGATCGGGCGCATTCAGGACGGTGTGGCCGCAAGCCAAGAGGCCTGGCTGCATGATGTCTCTTAAAGGTTGGCGGGTATTGACGGAACTTCCAGCAAAAAAAAAAAAAAAAAAGAAAAATGGATGGAAAAATATCAGTGCAGCAAATGGTGTTGACAGTAGCTGGGTACGTGTACAATACTTCAATTATATCTCCTCCAGACAGATAGAGAGTATTAAGAGCTACGATAAAGTTACCCAGGAGACGTAAAAGCTTGCAGCACCTGGTATTTCCAGGAGGTCTCACATTCAAGTACTGACCAGGTCCTGCCCCGTTTAGCTTCCGAGATCTGACAAGATCGGGCGCGCTCAGGACGGTGTGGCCGCAAGCCAAGAGGCCTGGCTGCATGATGTCTCTTAAAGGCTGGCGGGTATTGACGGAACTTCCAGCAAAAAAAAAAAAAAAAAAAATGGAAAATGGAGGGAAAAATATCAGTGCAGCAAAGGCTGTTGAAAATAGCCGGGTACGTGTACAATACTTCAATTATATCTCCTCCAGACAGATAGAGAGTATTAAGAGCTACGATGAAGTTTCCCAGGAGACGTAAAAAGCTTGCAGCACCAGGTATTTCCAGGAGGTCTCCCATCCAAGTACTGACCAGGCCCTGCCCCGTTTAGCTTCCGAGATCTGACGAGATCGGGCGTGTTCAGGACGGTGTGGCCGCAAGCCAAGAGGCCTGGCTGCATGATGTCTCTTAAAGGCTGGCGGGTATTGTCGGAACTGCCAGCAAAAAAAAAAAAGAAAAATAGAGGGAAAAATACCAGTGCAGCAAAGGGTGTTGAAAGTAGCCGGGTACGTGTACAATTCTTCAATTATATCTCCTCCAGACAGAAAGAGAGTATTAAGAGCTACGATGAAGTTACCCAGGAGACGTAAAAAGCTTGCAGCACCTGGCATTTCCAGGAGGTCACCCATCCAAGTACTGACCAGGCCCTGCCCCGTTTAAATTCCAAGATCTGATGAGATCGGGGGCGTTCAGGACGGTGTGGCTGCAAGCCAAGAGGCCTGGCTGCATGATGTCTCTTAATGGCTGGCGGGTATTGACGGAACATCCAGCAAATAAAAAACAAGAGAAATGGTGGTAAAAATATCAGTGCAGCAAAGGGTGTTGAAAGTAGCCAGGTACGTGTACAATTCTTCAATTATATCTCCTCCAGACTGAAAGAGAGTATTAAGAGCAACGATGAAGTTACCCAGGAGACGTAAAAAGCTTGCAGCACCTGGTATATCCAGGAGGACACCCATCCAAGTACTGACAAGGCCCTGCCCCGTTTGGCTTCCGAGATCTGACGAGATCGGGCGCGTTCAGGACGGTGTGGCCGCAAGCCAAGATGCCTGGCTGCATGATGTCTCTTAAAGGCTGGCGGGTATTGACGGAACAGCGAGCAAAAAAAAAAAAGAGAAATGGAGGGAAAAATATCAGTGCAGTAATGGGTTTTGAAAGTAGCCGGGTACGTGTACAATTCTTCAATTATATCTCCTCCGGACAGAAAGAGAGTATTAAGAGCTACGATGAAGTTACCCAGGAGACGTAAAAAGCTTGCAGCACCTGGCATTTTCAGGAGGTCACCCATCCAAGTACTGTCCAGGCCCTGCCCCGTTTAAATTCCAAGATCTGATGAGATCGGGGGCGTTCAGGACGGTGTGGCTGCAAGCCAAGAGGCCTGGCTGCATGATGCCTCTTAATGGTTGGCGGGTTTTGACGGAACATCCAGCAAATAAAAAAAAAGAGAAATGGTGGTAAAAATATCAGTGCAGCAAAGGGTGTTGAAAGTAGCCAGGTACGTGTACAATTCTTCAATTATATCTCCTCCAGACTGAAAGAGAGTATTAAGAGCTACGATGAAGTTACCCAGGAGACGTAAAAAGCTTGCAGCACCTGATATTTCCAGGAGGACACCCATCCAAGTACTGACCAGGCCTTGCCCCGTTTAGCCTCCGAGATCTGACGAGATCGGGCGCGTTCAGGACGGTGTGGCCGCAAGCCAAGATGCCTGGCTGCATGATGTCTCTTAAAGGCTGGCGGGTATTGACGGAACAGCCAGCAAAAAAAAAAAAGAGAAATGGAGGGAGAAATACCAGTGCAGCAAAGGGTGTTGAAAGTAGCCGGGTACGTGTACAATTCTTCAATTATATCTCCTGCAGACAGAAAGAGAGTATTAAGAGCTACGATGAAGTTACCCAGGAGACGTAAAAAGCTTGCAGCACCTGGTATTTCTAGGAGGTCAGCCATCCAAGTACTGACCAGGCCCTGCCCCGTTTAGCTTCCGAGATCTTACGAGATCGGGCGCATTCAGGACGGTGTGGCCACAAGCCGAGAGGCCTGGCTGCATGATGTCTCTTAAAGGTTGGCGGATATTGACGGAACTTCCAGCAAAAAAAAAAAAAAAAAAAAAAAAAAAAAAATGAAAAATGGATGGAAAAATATCAGTGCAGCAAAGGGTGTTGACAGTAGCTGGGTACGTGTACAATACTTCAATTATGTCTCCTCCAGACAGAAAGAGAGTATTAAGAGCTACGATGAAGTTACCCAGGAGACGTAAAAAGCTTGCAGCACCTGGTATTTCTAGGAGGTCTCCCATCCATGTACTGACCAGGTCCTGCCCCGTTTAGCTTCCGAGATCTTACGAGATCGGGCGCATTCAGGACGGTGTGGCCACAAGCCGAGAGGCCTGGCTGCATGATGTCTCTTAAAGGTTGGCGGATATTGACGGAACTTCCAGCAAAAAAAAAAATGAAAAATGGAGGGAAAAATATCAGTGCAGCAAAGGCTGTTGAAAGTAGCCGGGTACGTGTACAATACTTCAATTATATCTCCTCCAGACAGATAGAGAGTATTAAGAGCTACGATGAAGTTTCACAGGAGACGTAAAAAGCTTGCAGCACCAGGTATTTCCAGGAGGTCTCCAATCTAAGTACTGACCAGGCCCTGCCCCGTTTAGCTTCAGAGATCTGACGATATCGTGCGCGTTCAGGACGGTGTGGCCGAAAGCCAAGAGGCCCGGCTGCATGATGTCTCTTTAGGCTGGTGGGTATTGACGGAACTTCCAGCAAAAAAAAAAAAAAAAAAAAAGAAAAATGGAGGGAAAGATATCAGTGCAGCAAAGGCTGTTGAAAGTAGCCGGGTACGTGTACAATTCTTCAATAATATCTCCTCCAGACTGAAAGAGAGTATTAAGATTTACGATGAAGTTACCCAGGAGACGTAAAAAGCTTGCAGCACCTGGTATTTCCAGGAAGTCACCCAACCAAATACTGACCAGGTCCTTCCCCGTTTAGCTTCTGAGATCTGACGAGATCGGGCGCGTTCAGGATGGTGTGGCCGCAAGCCAAGATGCCTGGCTGCATGATGTCTCTTAAAGGATGGCGGGTATTGACGGAATTTCCAGCAAAAAAAAAAAAAAAAAAAATAGAAAAATGGAGGGAAAAATATCAGTGCAGCAAAGGGTGTTGAAAGTAGCCGGGTACGTGTACAATTCTTCACTTATATCTCCTCCAGACAGAAAGAGAGAATTAAGAGCTACGATAAAGTTACCCAGGAGACGTAAAAGCTTGCAGCACCAGGTATTTCCAGGAGGTCTCCCATCCAAGTACTGACCAGGTCCTGCCCCGTTCAGCTTCCGAGATCTGACGAGATCGGGCGCGTTCAGGATGGTGTGGCCGCAAGCCAAGATGGCTGGCTGCATGATGTCTCTTAAAGGCTGGCGGGTATTGACGGAACTGACAGCAAAAAAAAAAAAGAAAAATAGAGGGAAATATACCAGTGCAGGAAAGGGTGTTGAAAGTAGCCGGGTACGTGTACAATTCTTCAATTATATCTCCTCCAGACAGAAAGAGAGTATTAAGAGCTACGATGAAGTTACCCAGGAGACGTAAAAAGCTTGCAGCACCTGGCATTTCCAGGAGGTCACCCATCCAAGTACTGACCAGGCCCTGCCCCGTTTAAATTCCAAGATCTGATGAGATCGGGGGCGTTCAGGACGGTGTGGCTGCAAGCCAAGAGGCCGGGCTGCATGATGTCTCTTAATGGTTGGCGGGTTTTGACGGAACATCCAGCAAAAAAAAAAAGAGAAATGGAGGGAGAAATACCAGTGCAGCAATGGGTGTTGAAAGTAGCCGGGTACGTGTACAATTCTTCAATTATGTCTCCTCCAGACAGAAAGAGAGTATTAAGAGCTACGATGAAGTTACCCAGGAGACGTAAAAAGCTTGCAGCACCTGGTATTTCTAGGAGGTCAGCCATCCAAGTACTGACCAGGCCCTGCCCCGTTTAGCTTCCGAGATCTTACGAGATCGGGCGCATTCAGGACGGTGTGGCCACAAGCCGAGAGGCCTGGCTGCATGATGTCTCTTAAAGGTTGGCGGATATTGACGGAACTTCCAGCAAAAAAAAAAAGAAAAATGGAGGGAAAAATATCAGTGCAGCAAAGGCTGTTGAAAGTAGCCAGGTACGTGTACAATACTTCAATTATATCTCCTCCAGACAGAAAGAGAGTACTAAGAGCTACGATGAAGTTACCCAGGAGACAAAAAAGCTTGCAGCACCAGGTATTTCCAGGAGGTCACCCATCCAAGTTCTGACCAGGCCCTGCCCCTTTTACCTTCCGAGATCTGACGAGATCGGGCGCGTTCAGGACGGTGTGGCCGCAAGCCAAAAGGCCTGGCTGCATGATGTCTCTTAAAGGCTGGCGGGTATTGACGGAACTTCCAGCAAAAAAAAACAAAAAAAATAGAGGGAAATATACCAGTGCAGCAAAGGGTGTTGAAAGTAGCCTAGTACGTGTACAATTCTTCAATTATATCTCCTGGAGACAGAAAGAGAGTATTAAGAGCTACGATGAAGTTACCCAGGAGACGTAAAAGGCTTGCAGCACCTGGTATTTCTAGGAGGTCTCCCATCCAAGTACTGACCAGGCCCTGCCCCGTTTAGCTTCCGAGATCTGGCGCATTCAGGACGGTGTGGCCACAAGCCGAAAGGCCTGGCTGCATGATGTCTCTTAAAGGTTGGCGGGTATTGACAGAACTTCAAGCAAAAAAAAAAAAAAAAAAAAAAAAAAAAAATGGATGGAAAAATATCAGTGCAGCAAAGGGTGTTGACAGTAGCTGGGTACGTGTACAATACTTCAATTATATCTCCTCCAGACAGATAGAGAGTATTAAGAGCTACGATAAAGTTACCCAGGAGACGTAAAAGCTTGCAGCACGAGGTATTTCCAGGAGGTCTCACATTCATGTACTGACCAGGTCCTGCCCCGTTTAGCTTCCGAGATCTGACGAGATCGGGCGCGTTCAGGATGGTGTGGCCGCAAGCCGAGAGGCCTGGCTGCATGATGTCTCTTAAAGGCTGGCGGGTATTGACGGAACTTCCAGCAAAAAAAAACAAAAAAAAAAGGAAAATGGAGGGAAAAATATCAGTGCAGGAAAGGGTGTTGAAAGTAGCCGGGTACGTGTACAATACTTCAATTATATCTCCTCCAGACAGAAAGAGAGTATTAAGAGCTACGATGAAGTTACCCAAGAGACGTAAAAAGCTTGCAGCACCTGGTACTTCCAGGAGGTCTCCCATCCAAGTACTGACCAGGTCCTGCCCCGTTTAGTTTCTGAGATCTGACGAGATCGGGCGCGTTCAGGACGGTGTGGCCACAAGCCGAGACGCCTGGCTGCATGATGTCTCTTAAAGGCTGGCGGGTATTGACGGAATTTCCAGCATAAAAAAAAAATAAAAAATAGAAAAATGGAGGGAAAAATATCAGTGCAGGAAAGGGTGTTGAAAGTAGCCGGGTACGTGTACAATTCTTCAATTATATCACCTCCAGACAGAAAGAGAGTATTAAGAGCTACGATAAAGTTACCCAGGGGACGTAAAAAGCTTGCAGCACCTGGTATTTCCAGGAGGTCACCCATCCAAGTACTGTCTAGGCCCTGCCCCATTTAGCTTCCGAGATCTGATGAGATCAGGCGCGTTCAGGACAGTGTGTCCGCAAGCCAAGAGGCCTGGCTGCATGATGTCTCTTAAAGGCTGGCGGGTATTGACGGAACTTCCAGCAAAAAAAAAAAAAAAAAATAGAAAAAGGGAGGGAAAAATATCAGTGCAGCAAAGGGTGTTGAAAGTAGCCGGGTACATGTACAATTCTTCAATTATATCTCCTCCAGACAGATAGAGAGTATTAAGAGCTACGATAAAGTTACCCAGGAGACGTAAAAGCTTGCAGCACTAGGTATTTCCAGGCGGTCTCACATTCATGTACTAACCAGGTCCTGCCCCGTTTAGCTTCCGAGATCTGACGAGATCGGGCGCGTTCAGTATGGTGTGGCCGCAAGCCGAGATGCCTGGCTGCATGATGTCTCTTAAAGGATGGCGGGTATTGACGGAATTTCCAGCAAAAAAAAAAAAGAAAAATAGAGGGAAAAATATCAGTGCAGCAAAGGGTGTTGAAAGTAGCCGGGTACGTGTACAATTGTTCAATTATATCTCCTGGAGACAGAAAGAGAGTATTAAGAGCTACGATGAAGTTACCCAGGAGACGTAAAAGGCTTGCAGCACCTGGTATTTCTAGGAGGTCTCCCATCCAAGTACTGACCAGGCCCTGCCCCGTTTAGCTTCCGAGATCTGACGAGATTGGGCGCATTCAGGACGGTGTGGCCGCAAGCCGAGAGACTTGGCTGAATGATGACTCTTAAAGGTTGGCGGGTATTGACGGAATTTCCAGCAAAAAAAAAAAAAAAAAAAATAGAAAAATGGAGGGAAAAATATCAGTGCAGAAATGGTGTTGAAAGTAGCTGGGTACGTGTACAATTCTTCAATTATATCTCCTGCAGACAGAAAGAGAGTATTAAGAGCTACGATGAAGTTACCCAGGAGACGTAAACAGCTTGCAGCACCTGGTATTTCTAGGAGGTCTCCCATCCAAGTACTGACCAGGCCCTGCCCCGTTTAGCTTCCGAGATCTGACGAGATCGGGCGCATTCAGGACGGTGTGGCCACAAGCCGAAAGGCCTGGCTGCATGATGTCTCTTAAAGGTTGGCGGGTATTGACGGAACTTCCAGCAAAAAAAAAAAAAAAAAAAAAAAAAATGGATGGAAAAATATCAGTGCAGCAAAGGGTGTTGACAGTAGCTGGGTACGTGTACAATACTTCAATTATATCTCCTCCAGACAGATAGAGAGTATTAAGAGCTACGATAAAGTTACCCAGGAGACGTAAAAGCTAGCAGCACCAGGTACTTCCAGGAGGTCTCACATTCATGTACTGACCAGGTCCTGCCCCGTTTAGCTTCCGAGATCTGACGAGATCGGGCGCGTTCAGGATGGTGTGGCCGCAAGCCGAGATGCCTGGCTGCATGATGTCTCTTAAAGGCTGGCGGGTATTGACGGAACTGCCAGCAAAAAAAAAAAAGAAAAATAGAGGGAAATATACCAGTGCAGCAAAGGGTGTTGAAAGTAGCCGGGTACGTGTACAATTCTTCAATTATATCTCCTGGAGACAGAAAGAGAGTATTAAGAGCTACGATGAAGTTACCCAGGAGACGTAAAAAGCTTGCAGCACCTGGTATTTCTAGGAGGTCTCCCATCCAAGTACTGACCAGGTCCTGCCCCATTTAGCTTCCGAGATCTGACGAGATCGGGCGCGTTCAGGATGGTGTGGCCGCAAGCCGAGATGCCTGGCTGCATGATGTCTCTTAAAGGCTGGCGGGTATTGACGGAACTTCCAGCAAAGAAAAAAAAAAAAAAAGAAAAATGGAGGGAAAAATATCAGTGCAGCAAAGGGTGTTGAAAGTAGCCGGGTACGTGTACAATTCTTCAATTAAATCTCCTGCAGACAGAAAGAGAGAATTAAGAGCTACGATAAAGTTACCCAGGACACGTAAAAGCTTGCAGCACCAGGTATTTCCAGGAGGTCTCCCATCCAAGTACTGACCAGGCCCTGCCCCGTTTAGCTTCCGAAATCTGATATGATCGGCCGCATTCAGGACGGTGTGACTACAAGCCAAGAGGCCTGGCTGCATGATGTCTCTTAAAGGCTGGCGGATATTGACGGAACTTCCAGCAAAAAAATAAAATAAAAAGAAAAATGGAGGGAAAAATATCAGTGCAGCAAAGGGTGTTGAAAGTAGCCTAGTACGTGTACAATTCTTCAATTATATCTCCTGGAGACAGAAAGAGAGTATTAAGAGCTACGATGAAGTTACCCAGGAGACGTAAACAGCTTGCAGCACCTGGTATTTCTAGGAGGTCTCCCATCCAAGTACTGACCAGGCCCTGCCCCGTTTAGCTTCCGAGATCTGACGAGATCGGGCGCATTCAGGACAGTGTGGCCACAAGCCGAAAGGCCTGGCTGCATGATGTCTCTTAAAGGTTGGCGGGTATTGACGGAACTTCCAGCAAAAAAAAAAAAGAAAAATAGAGGGAAAAATACAAGTGCAGCAAAGGGTGTTGAAAGTAGCCGGGTACGTGTACAATTCTTCAATTATATCTTCTCCAGACAGAAAGAGAGTATTTAGAGCTACAATGAAGTTCCCCAGGAGACGTAAAAAGCTGGCAGCACCTGGTATTTCCAGGAGGTCTCACATTTAAGTACTGACCAGGTCCTGCCCCGTTTAGCTTCCGAGATCTGACAAGATCGGGCGCGTTCAGGACGGTGTGGCCACAAGTCAAAAGGCCTGGCTGCATGATGTCTCTTAAAGGTTGGCGGGTATTGACGGAACTGCCAGCAAAAAAAAAAAAGAAAAATAGAGGGAAATATACCAGTGCAGCAAAGGGTGTTGAAAGTAGCCGGGTACGTGTACAATTCTTCAATTATATCTCCTGGAGACAGAAAGAGAGTATTAAGAGCTACGATGAAGTTACCCAGGAGACGTAAAAAGCTTGCAGCACCTGGTATTTCTAGGAGGTCTCCCATCCAAGTACTGACCAGGCCCTGCCCCGTTTAGCTTCCGAGATCTGACGAGATCGGGCGCATTCAGGACGGTGTGGCCACAAGCCGAAAGGCCTGGCTGCATGATGTCTCTTAAAGGTTGGCGGGTATTGACGGAACTTCCAGCAAAAAAAAAAAAAAGAAAAATGGATGGAAAAATATCAGTGCAGCAAAGGGTGTTGACAGTAGCTGGGTACGTGTACAATTCTTCAATTAAATCTCCTGCAGACAGAAAGAGAGAATTAAGAGCTACGATAAAGTTACCCAGGACACGTAAAAGCTTACAGCACCTGGTATTTCTAGGAGGTCTACCATCCAAGTACTGACCAGGCCCTGCCCCGTTTAGCTTCCGAGATCTGACGAGATCGGGCGCATTCAGGACGGTGTGGCCTCAAGCCGAAAGGCCTGGCTGCATGATGTCTCTTAAAGGTTGGCGGGTATTGACGGAACTTCAAGCAAAAAAGAAAAAGAAAAAAAGAAAAAAGAAAAATGGATGGAAAAATATCAGTGCAGCAAAGGGTGTTGACAGTAGCTGGATACGTGTACAATACTTCAATTATATCTCCTCCAGACAGAGAGAGAGTATTAAGAGCTACGATAAAGTTACCCAGGAGACGTAAAAGCTTGCAGCACTAGGTATTTCCAGGAGGTCTCACATTCATGTACTGACCAGGCCCTGTCCCGTTTAGCTTCCGAGATCTTACGAGATCGGGCGCATTCAGGATGGTGTGGCCACAAGCCGAGATGCCTGGCTGCATGATGTCTCTTAAAGGTTGGCGGGTATTGACGGAACTTCCAGCAAAAAGAAAAAAAAAAAAAAATAGAAAAATGGAAGGAAAAATATCAGTGCAGGAAAGGGTGTTGAAAGTAGCCGGGTACGTGTACAATTCTTCAATTATATCTCCTGCAGACTGAAAGAGAGTATTAAGAGCTACGATAAAGTTACCCAGGAGACGTAAAAGCTTGCAGCACCTGGTATTTCCAGGAGGTCTCACATTCAAGTACTGACCAGGTCCTGCCCCGTTTAGCTTCCGAGATCTGACGATATCATGCGCATTCAGGACGGTGTGGCCGAAAGCCGAGAGGCCCAGCTGCATGATGTCTCTTTAAGGCTGGCGGGTATTGACGGAACTTCCAGCAAAAAAAAAAAGAAAAAAGAAAAATGGAGGGAAAAATATCAGTGCAGCAAAAGGTTTTGAAAGTAGCCGGGTACGTGTACAATTCTTCAATAATATCTCCTACAGACTGAAAGAGAGTATTAAGAGCTATGATGAAGTTACCCAGGAGACGTAAAAAGCTTGCAGCACCTGGTATTTCTAGGAGGTCTCCCATCCAAGTACTGACCAGGCCCTGCCCCGTTTAGCTTCCGAGATCTGACGAGATCGGGCGCATTCAGGACGGTGTGGCCACACGCCGAAAGGCCTGGCTGCATGATGTCTCTTAAAGGTTGGCGGGTATTGACGGAACTTCCAGCAAAAAAAAAAAAGAAAAAAAGAAAAAAGAAAAATGGATGGAAAAATATCAGTGCAGCAAAGGGTGTTGACAGTAGCTGGATACGTGTACAATACTTCAATTATATCTCCTCCAGACAGAGAGAGAGTATTAAGAGCTACGATAAAGTTACCCAGGAGACGTAAAAGCTTGCAGCACTAGGTATTTCCAGGAGGTCTCACTTTCATGTACTGACCAGGTCCTGCCGCGTTTAGCTTCCGAGATCTGACGAGATCGGGCGCATTCAGGACAGTGTGGCCACAAGCCGAAAGGCCTGGCTGCATGATGTCTCTTAAAGGTTGGCGGGTATTGACGGAACTTCCAGCAAAAAAAAAAAAAAAAAAGAAAAATGGATGGAAATATACCAGTGCAGCAAAGGGTGTTGAAAGTAGCCGGGTACGTGTACAATTCTTCAATTATATCTCCTGGAGACAGAAAGAGAGTATTAAGAGCTACGATGAAGTTACCCAGGAGACGTAAAATGCTTGCAGCACCTGGTATTTCCAGGAGTTCACCCATCCAAGTACTGACCAGGCCCTGCCCCGTTAGCTTCCGAGATGTGATGAGATCGGGCGCGTTCAGGACGGTGTGGCCGCAAGCCAAGAGGCCTGGCTGTATGATGTCTCTTAAAGGCTGGCGGGTATTGACGAACTTCCAGCAAAAAAAAAAAAAAAAAAAATGGAAAATGGAGGGAAAAATATCAGTGCAGCAAAGGCTGTTGAAAGTAGCCGGGTACGTGTACAATTCTTCAATTATATCTCCTGGAGACAGAAAGAGAGTATTAAGAGCTACGATGAAGTTACCCAGGAGACGTAAAAAGCTTGCAGGACCTGGTATTTCCAGGAGGTCTCCCATCAAAGTACTGACCAGGCCCTGCCCCGTTTAGCTTCCGAGATCTGATGAGATCGGGCGCGTTCAGGACGGAGTGGCCACAAGCCGAAAGGCCTGGCTGCATGATGTCTCTTAAAGGTTGGCGGGTATTGACGGAACTTCCAGCAAAAAAAAAAATTAAAAAAAGAAAAAAGAAAAATGGATGGAAAAATATCAGTGCAGCAAATAGTGTTGACAGTAGCTGGGTACGTGTACAATACTTCAATTATATCTCCTCCAGACAGATAGAGAGTATTAAGAGCTACGATGAAGTTACCCAGGAGACGTAAAAAGCTTGCAGCACCTGGTATTTCTAGGAGGTCTCCCATCCAAGTACTGACCAGGCCCTGCCCCGTTTAGCTTCCGAGATCTGACGAGATCGGGCGCATTCAGGACGGTGTGGCCACAAGCCGAAAGGCCTGGCTGCATGATGTCTCTTTAAGGCTGGCGGGTATTGACGGAACTTCCAGCAAAAAAAAAAAGAAAAAAGAAAAATGGAGGGAAAAATATCAGTGCAGCAAAGGGTTTTGAAAGTAGCCGGGTACGTGTACAATTCTTCAATAATATCTCCTACAGACTGAAAGAGAGTATTAAGAGCTATGATGAAGTTACCCAGGAGACGTAAAAAGCTTGCAGCACCTGGTATTTCCAGGAGGTCACCCATCCAAGTACTGACCAGGCCCTGCCCCGTTAGCTTCCGAGATCTGACGAGATCGGGCGCGTTCAGGACGGTGTGGCCGCAAGCCAAGAGGCCTGGCTGCATGATGTCTCTTAAAGGCTGGCGGGTATTGATGGAACTTCCAGCAAAAAAAAAAAAAAAAAAAAATGGAAAATGGAGGGAAAAATATCAGTGCAGCAAAGGCTGTTGAAAGTAGCCGGGTACGTGTACAATACTTCAATTATATCTCCTCCAGACAGATAGAGAGTATTAAGAGCTACGATGAAGTTTCCCAGGAGACGTAAAAAGCTTGCAGCACCAGGTATTTCCAGGAGGTCTCCCATCCAAGTACTGACCAGGCCCTGCCCCGCTTAGCTTCCGAGATCTGATGAGATCGGGCGTGTTCAGGACGGTGTGGCCGCAAGCCAAGAGGCCTGGCTGCATGATGTCTCTTAAAGGCTGGCGGGTATTGACGGAACTTCCAGCAAAAAATAAAAAATAAATAAATTGAAAAATGGAGGGAAAAATATCAGTGCAGGACAGGGTGTTGAAAGTAGCCGGGTACATGTACAATTCTTCAATTATATCTCCTCCAGACTGAATGAGAGTATTAAGAGCTACGCTGAAGTTACCCAGGAGATGTAAAAAGCTTTCAGCACCTGGTATTTCCAGGAGGTCAACCATCCAATTACTGACCAGGCCCTGCCCAGTTTTTCTTCCGAGATCTGACGAGATCTTGCGTCTTCAGGACGGTGTGGCCTCAAGCCAAGAGGCCTGGCTGCATGATGTCTCTTAAAGGCTGGAGGGTATTGATGGAACTTCCAGCAAGAAACAAAAGCAAAAAGAAAAATGGAGGGAAAAATATCAGTGCAGCAAAGCGTGTTGAAGGTAGCCGGGTACGTGTACAATTCTTCAATTATATCTCCTCCAGACAGATAGAGAGTATTAAGAGCTACGATAAAGTTACCCAGGAGACGTAAAAGCTTGCAGCACCAGGTATTTCCAGGAGGTCTCACATTCAAGTACTGACCAGGTCCTGCCCCGTTTAGCTTCCGAGATCTGACGAGATCGGGCGCGTTCAGGACGGTGTGGCCGCAAGCCGAGATGTCTGGCTGCATGATGTCTCTTAAAGGCTGGCGTGTATTGACGGAATTTCCAGCAAAAAAAAAAAAAAAAAAGAAAAATGGATGGAAGAATATCAGTGCAGGAAAGGGTGTTGAAAGTAGCCGGGTACGTGTACAATTCTTCAAATATATCTCCTCCAGACAGATAGAGAGTATTAAGAGCTACGATAAAGTTACCCAGGAGACGTAAAAGCTTGCAGCACCAGGTATTTCCAGGAGGTCTCACATTCATGTACTGACCAGGTCCTGCCCCGTTTAGCTTCCAAGATCTGACGAGATCGGGCGAGTTCAGGATGGTGTGGCCGCAAGCCGAGATGCCTGGCTGCATGATGTCTCTTAAAGGCTGGCGGGTATTGACGGAATTTCCAGCAAAAAAAAAAAAAAAAAAAATAGAAAACTGGAGGGAAAAATATCATTGCAGGAAAGGGTGTTGAAAGTAGCCGGGTACGTGTACAATTCTTCAATTATATCTCCTGGAGACAGAAAGAGAGTATTAAGAGCTACGATGAAGTTACCCAGGAGACGTAAAAAGCTTGCAGCACCTGGTATTTCTAGGAGGTCTCCCATCCAAGTACTGACCAGGCCCTGCCCCGTTTAGCTTCCGAGATCTGACGAGATCGGGCGCATTCAGGACGGTGTGCCCACAAGCCGAAAGGCCTGGCTGCATGATGTCTCTTAAAGGTTGGCGGGTATTGACAGAACTTCCAGCAAAAAAAAAAAAAAAAAAAAAAAAAAGAAAAATGGATGGAAAAATATCAGTGCAGCAAAGGGTGTTGACAGTAGCTGGGTACGTGTACAATTCTTCAATTATATCTCCTCCAGACAGAAAGAAAGAACTAAGAGCTACGATAAATTTACCCAGGAGACGTAAAATCTTGCAGCACCAGGTATTTCCAGGAGGTCTCCCATCCAAGTACTGACCAGGTCCTGCCCCGTTTAGCTTCCGAGATCTTACGAGATCGGGCGCATTCAGGACGGTGTGGCCACAAGCCGAAAGGCCTGGCTGCATGATGTCTCTTAAAGGTTGGCGGGTATTGACGGAACTTCCAGCAAAAAAAAAAAAGAAAAAAAGAAAAAAGAAAAATGGATGGAAAAATATCAGTGCAGCAAAGGGTGTTGACAGTAGCTGGATACGTGTACAATACTTCAATTATATCTCCTCCAGACAGAGAGAGAGTATTGAGAGCTACGATAAAGTTACCCAGGAGACGTAAAAGCTTGCAGCACCTGGTATTTCTAGGAGGTCTCCCATCCAAGTACTGACCAGGCTCTGCCCCGTTTAGCTTCCGAGATCTGACGAGATCGGGCGCATTCAGGACGGTGTGGCCACAAGCCGAAAGGCCTGGCTGCATGATGTCTCTTAAAGGTTGGCGGGTATTAACAGAACTTCCAGCAAAAAAAAAAAAAAAAAAAAAAAAGAAAAATGGATGGAAAAATATCAGTGCAGGAAAGGGTGTTGACAGTAGCTGGGTACGTGTACAATTCTTCAATTATATCTCCTCCAGACAGAAAGAAAGAACTAAGAGCTACGATAAAGTTACCCAGGAGACGTAAAATCTTGCAGCACCAGGTATTTCCAGGAGGTCTCCCATCCAAGTACTGACCAGGTCCTGCCCCGTTTAGCTTCCGAGATCTTACGAGATCGGGCGCAATCAGGACGGTGTGGCCACAAGCCGAAAGGCCTGGCTGCATGATGTCTCTTAAAGGTTGGCGGGTATTGACGGAACTTCCAGCAAAAAAAAAAAAAAAAAAAAGAAAAATGGATGGAAAAATATCAGTGCAGCAAAGGGTGTTGACAGTAGCTGGATACGTGTACAATACTTCAATTATATCTCCTCCAGACAGAGAGAGAGTATTGAGAGCTACGATAAAGTTACCCAGGAGACGTAAAAGCTTGCAGCACTAGGTATTTCCAGGAGGTCTCACTTTCATGTACTGACCAGGTCCTGCCCCGTTTAGCTTCCGAGATCTGACGAGATCGGGCGCGTTCAGGATGGTGTGGCCGCAAGCCGAGATGCCTGGCTGCATGATGTCTCTTAAAGGCTGGCGGATATTGACGGAACTGCCACCAAAAAAAAAAAAGAAAAATAGAGGGAAATATACCAGTGCAGCAAAGGGTGTTGAAAGTAGCCGGGTACGTGTACAATTCTTCAATTATATCTCCTAGAGACAGAAAGAGAGTATTAAGAGCTACGATGAAGTTACCCAGGAGACGTAAAAGCTTGCAGCACTAGGTATTTCCAGGAGGTCTCCCATCCAAGTACTGACCAGGCCCTGCCCCGTTTAGCTTCCGAGATCTGACGAGATCGGGCGCATTCAGGACGGTTTGGCCGCAAGCCAAGAGGCCTGGCTGCATGATGTCTCTTAAAGGTTGGCGGGTATTGACGGAACTTCCAGCAAAAAGAAAAAGAAAAATAGAGGGAAATATACCAGTGCAGCAAAGGGTGTTGAAAGTAGCCGGGTACGTGTACAATTCTTCAATTATATCTCCTGGAGACAGAAAGAGAGTATTAAGAGCTACGATGAAGTTACCCAGGAACCGTAAAAAGCTTGCAGCACCTGGTATTTCTAGGAGGTCTCCCATCCAAGTACTGACAAGGCCCTGCCCCGTTTAGCTTCCGAGATCTGACGAGATCGGGCGCATTCAGGACGGTGTGGCCGCAAGCCAAGAGGCCTGGCTGCATGATGTCTCTTAAAGGTTGGCGGGTATTGACGGAACTTCCAGCAAAAAAAAAAAAAAAAAAGAAAAATGGATGGAAAAATATCAGTGCAGCAAATGGTGTTGACAGTAGCTGGGTACGTGTACAATACTTCAATTATATCTCCTCCAGACAGAAAGAAAGAACTAAGAGCTACGATAAAGTTACCCAGGAGATGTAAAATCTTGCAGCACCAGGTATTTCCAGGAGGTCTCCCATCCAAGTACTGACCAGGTCCTGCCCCGTTTAGCTTCCGAGATCTTACGAGATCGGGCGCAATCAGGACGGTGTGGCCACAAGCCGAAAGGCCTGGCTGCATGATGTCTCTTAAAGGTTGGCGGGTATTGACGGAACTTCCAGCAAAAAAAAAAAAGAAAAAAAGAAAAAAGAAAAATGGATGGAAAAATATCAGTGCAGCAAAGGGTGTTGACAGTAGCTGGATACGTGTACAATACTTCAATTATATCTCCTCCAGACAGAGAGAGAGTATTGAGAGCTACGATAAAGTTACCCAGGAGACGTAAAAGCTTGCAGCACTAGGTATTTCCAGGAGGTCTCACTTTCATGTACTGACCAGGTCCTGCCCCGTTTAGCTTCCGAGATCTGACGAGATCGGGCGCGTTCAGGATGGTGTGGCCGCAAGCCGAGATGCCTGGCTGCATGATGTCTCTTAAAGGCTGGCGGGTATTGACGGAACTGCCACCAAAAAAAAAAAAGAAAAATAGAGGGAAATATACCAGTGCAGCAAAGGGTGTTGAAAGTAGCCGGGTACGTGTACAATTCTTCAATTATATCTCCTGGAGACAGAAAGAGAGTATTAAGAGCTACGATGAAGTTACCCAGGAGACGTAAAAAGCTTGCAGCACCTGGTATTTCTAGGAGGTCTCCCATCCAAGTACTGACCAGGCCCTGCCCCGTTTAGCTTCCGAGATCTGACGAGATCGGGCGCATTCAGGACGGTTTGGCCGCAAGCCAAGAGGCCTGGCTGCATGATGTCTCTTAAAGGTTGGCGGGTATTGACGGAACTTTCTAGCAAAAAGAAAAAGAAAAATAGAGGGAAATATACCAGTGCAGCAAAGGGTGTTGAAAGTAGCCGGGTACGTGTACAATTCTTCAATTATATCTCCTGGAGACAGAAAGAGAGTATTAAGAGCTACGATGAAGTTACCCAGGAGACGTAAAAAGCTTGCAGCACCTGGTATTTCTAGGAGGTCTCCCATCCAAGTACTGACAAGGCCCTGCCCCGTTTAGCTTCCGAGATCTGACGAGATCGGGCGCATTCAGGACGGTGTGGCCGCAAGCCAAGAGGCCTGGCTGCATGATGTCTCTTAAAGGTTGGCGGGTATTGACGGAACTTCCAGCAAAAAAAAAAAAAAAAAAGAAAAATGGATGGAAAAATATCAGTGCAGCAAATGGTGTTGACAGTAGCTGGGTACGTGTACAATACTTCAATTATATCTCCTCCAGACAGATAGAGAGTATTAAGAGCTACGATAAAGTTACCCAGGAGACGTAAAAGCTTGCAGCACCAGGTATTTCCAGGAGGTCTCACATTCATGTACTGACCAGGTCCTGCCCCGTTTAGCTTCCGAGATCTGACGAGATCGGGCGCGTTCAGGATGGTGTGGCCGCAAGCCGAGATGCCTGGCTGCATGATGTCTCTTAAAGGCTGGCGGGTATTGACGGAATTTCCAGCAAAAAAAAAAAAAAAAAAATAGAAAAATGGAGGGAAAAATATCAGTGCAGGAAAGGGTGTTGAAAGTAGCCGGGTACGTGTACAATTCTTCAATTATGTCTTCTCCAGACAGAAAGAGAGTATTAAGAGCTACGATGAAGTTCCCCAGGAGACGTAAAAAGCTGGCAGCACCTGGTATTTCCAGGAGATCTCCCATCGAAGTACTGACCAGGCCCTGCCCCGTTTAGTTTCCGAGATCTGACGAGATCAGGCGCGTTCAGGACGGTGTGGCCGCAAGCCAAGAGGCCTGGCTGCATGATGTCTCTTAAAGGCTGGCGGGTATTGACGGAACTTCCAGCAAAAAATAAAAAATAAATAAATAGAAAAATGGAGGGAAAAATATCAGTGCAGGACAGGGTGTTGAAAGTAGCCGGGTACATGTACAATTCTTCAATTATATCTCCTCCAGACTGAATGAGAGTATTAAGAGCTACGCTGAAGTTACCCAGGAGATGTAAAAAGCTTTCAGCACCTGGTATTTCCAGGAGGTCAACCATCCAATTACTGACCAGGCCCTGCCCAGTTTTTCTTCCGAGATCTGACGAGATCTTGCGTCTTCAGGACGGTGTGGCCTCAAGCCAAGAGGCCTGGCTGCATGATGTCTCTTAAAGGCTGGAGGGTATTGATGGAACTTCCAGCAAGAAACAAAAGAAAAAAGAAAAATGGAGGGAAAAATATCAGTGCAGCAAAGCGTGTTGAAGGTAGCCGGGTACGTGTACAATTCTTCAATTATATCTCCTCCAGACAGATAGAGAGTATTAAGAGCTACGATAAAGTTACCCAGGAGACGTAAAAGCTTGCAGCACCAGGTATTTCCAGGAGGTCTCACATTCAAGTACTGACCAGGTCCTGCCCCGTTTAGCTTCCGAGATCTGACGAGATCGGGCGCGTTCAGGACGGTGTGGCCGCAAGCCGAGATGTCTGGCTGCATGATGTCTCTTAAAGGCTGGCGTGTATTGACGGAATTTCCAGCAAAAAAAAAAAAAAAAAAGAAAAATGGATGGAAAAATATCAGTGCAGGTAAGGGTGTTGAAAGTAGCCGGGTACGTGTACAATTCTTCAAATATATCTCCTCCAGACAGATAGAGAGTATTAAGAGCTACGATAAAGTTACCCAGGAGACGTAAAAGCTTGCAGCACCAGGTATTTCCAGGAGGTCTCACATTCATGTACTGACCAGGTCCTGCCCCGTTTAGCTTCCAAGATCTGACGAGATCGGGCGAGTTCAGGATGGTGTGGCCGCAAGCCGAGATGCCTGGCTGCATGATGTCTCTTAAAGGCTGGCGGGTATTGACGGAATTTCCAGCAAAAAAAAAAAAAAAAAAAATAGAAAACTGGAGGGAAAAATATCAGTGCAGGAAAGGGTGTTGAAAGTAGCCGGGTACGTGTACAATTCTTCAATTATATCTCCTGGAGACAGAAAGAGAGTATTAAGAGCTACGATGAAGTTACCCAGGAGACGTAAAAGGCTTGCAGCACCTGGTATTTCTAGGAGGTCTCCCATCCAAGTACTGACCAGGCCCTGCCCCGTTTAGCTTCCGAGATCTTACGAGATCGGGCGCATTCAGGACGGTGTGGCCACAAGCCGAAAGGCCTGGCTGCATGATGTCTCTTAAAGGTTGGCGGGTATTGACGGAACTTCCAGCAAAAAAAAAAAAAGAAAAAAAGAAAAAAGAAAAATGGATGGAAAAATATCAGTGCAGCAAAGGGTGTTGACAGTAGCTGGGTACGTGTGCAATTCTTCAATTATATCTCCTCCAGACAGAAAGAAAGAACTAAGAGCTACGATAAAGTTACCCAGGAGACGTAAAATCTTGCAGCACCAGGTATTTCCAGGAGGTCTCCCATCCAAGTACTGACCAGGTCCTGCCCCGTTTAGCTTCCGAGATCTTACGAGATCGGGCGCATTCAGGACGGTGTGGCCACAAGCCGAAAGGCCTGGCTGCATGATGTCTCTTAAAGGTTGGCGGGTATTGACGGAACTTCCAGCAAAAAAAAAAAAAGAAAAAAAGAAAAAAGAAAAATGGATGGAAAAATATCAGTGCAGCAAAGGGTGTTGACAGTAGCTGGATACGTGTACAATTCTTCAATTATATCTCCTCCAGACAGAGAGAGAGTATTGAGAGCTACGATAAAGTTACCCAGGAGACGTAAAAGCTTGCAGCACCTGGTATTTCTAGGAGGTCTCCCATCCAAGTACTGACCAGGCCCTGCCCCGTTTAGCTTCCGAGATCTGACGAGATCGGGCGCATTCAGGACGGTGTGGCCACAAGCCGAAAGGCCTGGCTGCATGATGTCTCTTAAAGGTTGGCGGGTATTGACAGAACTTCCAGCAAAAAAAAAAAAAGAAAAAAAAAAAGAAAAATGGATGGAAAAATATCAGTGCAGCAAAGGGTGTTGACAGTAGCTGGGTACGTGTACAATACTTCAATTATATCTCCTCCAGACAGAGAGAGAGTATTGAGAGCTACGATAAAGTTACCCAGGAGACGTAAAAGCTTGCAGCACTAGGTATTTCCAGGAGGTCTCACTTTCATGTACTGACCAGGTCCTGCCCCGTTTAGCTTCCGAGATCTGACGAGATCGGGCGCGTTCAGGATGGTGTGGCCGCAAGCCGAGATGCCTGGCTGCATGATGTCTCTTAAAGGCTGGCGGGTATTGACGGAACTGCCACCAAAAAAAAAAAAGAAAAATAGAGGGAAATATACCAGTGCAGCAAAGGGTGTTGAAAGTAGCCGGGTACGTGTACAATTCTTCAATTATATCTCCTGGAGACAGAAAGAGAGTATTAAGAGCTACGATTAAGTTACCCAGGAGACGTAAAAAGCTTGCAGCACCTGGTATTTCTAGGAGGTCTCCCATCCAAGTACTGACCAGGCCCTGCCCCGTTTTGCTTCCGAGATCTGACGAGATCGGGCGCATTCAGGACGGTGTGGCCGCAAGCCAAGAGGCCTGGCTGCATGATGTCTCTTAAAGGTTGGCGGGTATTGACGGAACTTCCAGCAAAAAAAAAAAAAAAAAAAGAAAAATGGATGGAAAAATATCAGTGCAGCAAATGGTGTTGACAGTAGCTGGGTACGTGTACAATACTTCAATTATATCTCCTCCAGACAGATAGAGAGTATTAAGAGCTACGATAAAGTTACCCAGGAGACGTAAAAGCTTGCAGCACCAGGTATTTCCAGGAGGTCTCACATTCATGTACTGACCAGGTCCTGCCCCGTTTAGCTTCCGAGATCTGACGAGATCGGGCGCGTTCAGGATGGTGTGGCCGCAAGCCGAGATGCCTGGCTGCATGATGTCTCTTAAAGGCTGGCGGGTATTGACGGAATTTCCAGCAAAAAAAAAAAAAAAAAAATAGAAAAATGGAGGGAAAAATATCAGTGCAGCAAAGGGTGTTGAAAGTAGCCGGGTACGTGTACAATTCTTCAATTATGTCTTCTCCAGACAGAAAGAGAGTATTAAGAGCTACGATGAAGTTCCCCAGGAGACGTAAAAAGCTGGCAGCACCTGGTATTTCCAGGAGATCTCCCATCGAAGTACTGACCAGGCCCTGCCCCGTTTAGTTTCCGAGATCTGACGAGATCGGGCGCGTTCAGGACTTTGTGTCCGCAAGCCGAGAGGCCTGGCTGCATGATGTCTCTTAAAGGCTGGAGGTTATTGACGGAACTTCCAGCAAAATAAAAAAGAAAAAAGAAAAATGGAGGGAAAAATATCAGTGCAGCAAAGGGTGTTGAAAGTAGCCGGGTATGTGTACAATTCTTCAATTATATCTCCTCCAGACAGAAAGAGAGTATTTAGAGCTACGATAAAGTTACCCAGGAGACGAAATAACTTGCAGCACCTGATATCTCCAGGAGGTCACCCATCCAAGTACTGACGAACCCTTGCCCCGTTTAGCTTCCGAGATCTGATGAGATTGGGCGCGTTCAGGACGGTGTGGCCGCAAGCCAAGAGGCCTGGCTGCATGATGTCTCTTAAAGGCTGACGGGTATTGACGGAACTTCCAGCAAAAAAAAAATGGATAAAGAAAAATGGAGGGAAAAATATCAGTGCAGCAATGGGTGTTGAAAGTAGCCGGGTACGTGTACAATACTTCAATTATATCTCCTCCAGACAGAAAGAGAGTATTAAGAGCTACGATGAACTCACCTAAAGGATTATTAGGAACACCATACTAATACTGTGTTTGACCCTCTTTCGCCTTCAGAACTGCTTTAATTCTACATGGCATTGATTCAACAAGGTGCTGAAAGCATTCTTTAGAAATGTTGGCCCATATTGATAGGATAGCATCTTGCAGTTGATGGAGATTTGTGGGATGCACATCCAGGGCACGAAGCTCCCGTTCCACCACATCCCAAAGATGCTCTATTGGGTTGAGATCTGGTGACTGTGGGGGCCAGTTTAGTACAGTGAACTCATTGTCATGTTCAAGAAACCAATTTGAAATGATTCGACCTTTGTGACATGGTGCATTATCCTGCTGGAAGTAGCCATCAGAGGATGGGTACATGGTGGTCAAAAAGGGATGGACATGGTCAGAAACAATGCTCAGGTAGGCCGTAGCATTTAAACGATGCCCAATTGGCACTAAGGGGCCTAAAGTGTGCCAAGAAGACATCCCCCACACCATTACACCACCACCACCAGCCTGCACAGTGGTAACAAGACATGATGGATCCATGTTCTCATTCTGTTTACGCCAAATTCTGACTCTACCATCTGAATGTCTCACCTCTTTTTCCTATTTGTAGTGGAGATGAGTGGTACCCGGTGGGGTCTTCTGCTGTTGTAGCCCATCCGCCTCAAGGTTGTACGTGTTGTGGCTTCACAAATGCTTTGCTGCATACCTCGTTTGTAACGAGTGGTTATTTCAGTCAAAGTTGCTCTTCTATCAGCTTGAATCAGTCGGCCCATTCTCCTCTGACCTCTAGCATCAACAAGGCATTTTCGCCCACAGGACTGCCGCATACTGGATGTTTTTCCCTTTTCACACCATTCTTTGTAAACCCTAGAAATGGTTGTGCGTGAAAATCCCAGTAACTGAGCAGATTGTGAAATACTCAGACCGGCCCGTCTGGCACCAACAACCATGCCACGCTCAAAATTGCTTAAATCACCTTTCATTCCCATTCAGACATTCAGTTTGGAGTTCAGGAGATTGTCTTGACCAGGACCACACCCCTAAATGCATTGAAGCAACTGCCATGTGATTGGTTGATTAGATAATTGCATTAATGAGAAATTGAACAGGTGTTCCTAATAATCCTTTAGGTGAGTGTATATGTATGTATGTTTATGTATGTCCAATTGCTTTGACAATACAAATGAAATGAATTGAGAGAGAGAGAGAGAGAGAGAGAGGAATATGAGCTCCTAAAAAACATTTGTTTTTATACATAAGCGGATTTAATTTGTGATTTACAAATGAATATATAGCACTATAAACATACACAGAAGACATGGAATAGAAATTCAGAAGAAAAAGTATTCAAAAAATAATAATTTTAAGAGAAACACAAAAAGAAGAAAGCAGAGAGACAGTTCAGGAAGAAAAGTCAGAAAAGAAAAGCTGAAGACAAGAATTGGAGGTAAGAGACAAATAATTAAACAAAAAAATATGTATTAATAAAATAAATAAGCATTCTCAGTAGTTGACTCAGCCAATGAAAATGCAGAGCTCCGATTTGAATAGAGTGACAGTAGGAGAGAGCCCAACTGCCACTGAGACTGATAGAAATCTATCGAACAGCAGTCTGACTGCAGAGCTGCCTTTTGAAATCCGATACCCTGAAGACATTCGCTCTGCACAGGCTAAGAAGGACTACAAACAAGCTGTGATGAGAGCATCTCCTGAGACCCTCATCCTAGACTACACCGGTAAAGGAGAAAACAGGGTCAAGAACAATCTACTGTTCTACACTCAGTACCCCACCGCCTTTCACAAAACCCTGTGCCAGACATACCCCAATAACAACAAGAGGGGCATTAGCAGAGGCAGGCAGATCTCAGTGCTGGTAGAGAAAGACACAGACAGTGTGATGCTCACTTTTAATGTATACCACAACGGGACCATCATGGTGCAGGACAGCGAGAGCAGCCTGGACCAATTATCTCTCGGCTTCCACACCTCAAAGCAGCAGACTGAGGTAGAGAAACACAAGCCAGAGCCAGCCACCCTGCAGTCTGCCCCCAGCCACACGGAGCCAGACAGTGCCCCATCTCCCACAGACTGCCCCCCTGTCTACCCAAACTCTCCAGCAACATTAAAACACTAAAGGAATGCCTATCAGTGCTGGAGCTGAAGTTTGCGGAGTTCAGGGACTAAAGATGCACCACAAGGCTGAGATCCATAAGCTGAGAGCAGCAGTGAGAGACCAGGAGGAGCAGAGCCAAACCCTGAGGACGGAGCTGCACAGAGCGAGGGAGGAGCTGACCAGGACACCCCAGCACAGCCAGCTGAGGAGCCTGCAGAGCCAGCTGGAGAAGCTAAGAGAGGAGCACAGAGACTGCACTGCACTGACCCCACAACACCTACAACCCCTGACGCACCCACTGACGCACCCACTGATCCACCCACACTCCCCACCACTCCTGACACCCCCACTATCACCAGACCTGCCACTAATACACAAACCCCTGAAACGCCACTCCCCTAAAACACACCCGCTGCCCCCACCACTCCCGACGCAAAACCCGGAGTGGCAGGTCAACACAGAGGTGGTCATTCTGAGCGACTCCAATGGGAAGTTCCTGGATGAGAGGCGCCTCTTCCCTGGGCGAAAAGTGAAAAAGCTTTGGTGCCCGACAGCACAGAGAGCCCTGGAGCTGCTCTCCAAGAGGAGGCTGTGCCAGGTCAAACACATCCTCATCCACACCGGCACTAACGACCTGAGTGCCCGCAGGGGCGATGTGGCCTCAGCCCTGAGACAGGTGGCAAAGAAAGCCACAGAGGAATTCCAAACTGCCAAAATCACCATCTCCACACTGCTGCCCCGCACAGACGTGCCCCTGCACATCACCCAGGCCATCAACGCAGAAGTATCCCGAAGATGTGCCCTCCTCCCCAACGTCCACCTGGCACACCACTGAGACATCCAGCCACATCACCTGTATGACCACGTCCACCTCAACAAGACGGGTGTGAGGAAGGTCCGTTTTTAGTGTTTCTCTGAACACATCCAAGCTTACCTAGGCGCTACATATTATTTTCAATTACCCGTAATTCTGATCTGTATTTTGGCTTGTTAATAGAAGTTATTGAAGTTGGACTCCTAATTCAAAATAACCAATATGTATCTCAACGTAATTTACTGACAGACATCACTCTTTATCACTTTCACTTTTGAAGGAACTGCTTTGTATTCTGTGTATTGTTTTATTGTAGTGCTGCTTCCTTTCTTGGCCAGGTTTTACTTGCAAAAGTGATTTTATTCTCAATGTAAGCTCAAAGTCAAATAGTTTAAATAAGAAAACAATGTATTGAAATGTGAACATCATGAACCTGTGTAATTGTGCTGAAGGACAAGCACTGAAAGCAGAGAGAATTTTGTGTTTGGCATTGAATAGCCTTAAAGAAAACTATGCCGTTTTTGGAAACTTTCATATTTAAGTTGAATGTAGGCAAAAACATTCCAGTCACTCTGAAGAGAGAATACAGTTTACTGTTCGAATAAGTAGCCCCTGAATTGAAGATAAAAATCAAAAGTGCTGTTCGTAATTAGTTTACACTTTTACATCAGATGTCTTGTTTTTGCGTTCCAAATTGAGGAGTTGTGGCATATAATGTAAATGAAGTTACTTCACTAGTAGTGCGATTTCTACGTTGTGTATGTGTGTTTGTATATATGAACTCATACATTTTTTAAAGATTGTATTTGGAAAACAAATTCAGGTATAGCACGTGTCCCCCTTTTGAATGGGTTCTATATATAACATTTTAAAACGAATGGTTCTGTGTAGAACGCTATGTTTGGGGGTTCTTCATGTAACCCCTTTGAAGGGGTTCTACATAGAACCATAAAGGGATCCACCAGAGCGATTACTCGAGGAACCCTTTATGGTTCTGTGCAGAACAATTTCTTCTAAGAGTGTGGAGTGTCGCCACACAATTTCTCTCAGAGGGCTTTTGACCAATGGCAATCCAATCCTGAATGACGTCACCACTATCCTGTTGTACTTTATGGGAGAGATGTATTAAGTAGTTTATAATGAGAAGAATAACAATAATCACCTGTTTTTCATAGGTTTTGTATCCATGGTCTCCTTCATATTAGGAAAGGAAGTTGATCCATAGCCTACTCAGAGACAACTGAGAGTTGGTCTCTGAGCAGCAGCACAAAGGGGTCGAGTCTCTCAATGTCCGTGTGTTGGAGATATTCCACCATATTGGTCCCAGCCTTTAAAACAATGTTAAAGAAGATGTTAAAGATATTGTAGAAATATATTGCAGAAGAGCAGAACTACAATCACACTTTTTCAATGCTATTGCTGTTTTCTACCTCCCTGGTGAGGTACCAATGCGGGAAGTTTGAGAGAGTATTTCTAAAATGTGTATGATCCAATACACACAGTTATTTAAAAAGCTGACGTCTTGTACATGCTCACCAGAACCAAGCCTAATTAAATAACACATTTAATATTAAATAAGTACATGTGCAGTAGCCACTTGGACAATTACAGATCCCCAGGTCAAAACACAACAGAAAGACATGGAAGATCGTATTTTCAAATCACATCTGTGGCCCCCATAACTGTAATTTGGTATTAGTGGGTCAAAGGATTTATTTGGTTCAAGTGATAATAAGATCATATTTTGAAAACAAACACTACAGGATGTCATATTTAAAATGACTGTGAGTACCTTTCTTTAGTGACGGTTCTGAGGGGGGCAGGGATTAGTTGAGTGTGCTAATTGGAGCTGTGAAGTGTGCAGAGAAAATACAAATGTTTTCTTTTAATATGAAAACAAAGAACTTTTTTTTAACACCGACCTGGGATTGTGTTTCTTTCCAAGTTTCCTTATTGTTTCTGAGAAGAGACTGTTCACTTGCAAAGTGAACTGGACCCGTGTGACTCGCAGGTAAGGAGAGCCCGTGTTGAACTAAGATGGCTACAGTGAGTTTTCCTGGACAAAGCTCGGGCAAAGGATAGCGCAGAGTGCACCTGCACCTGAGATTGTGTTGAGAAGCTTTGTGATAAGAGCAGGTAAAGAGGGAAAAGAAACACAAGTATTTTCTTTGTTTGAAGAACACATTTTGTTTTAACTGAAACGGGACTACAACTTTTGAAAGGGAAATAGTTGCTAGTGCACTGTATTTTTATTGAGTTTATTAGAAGAAAAAAGCTTATATTTTGGACAGAACGAACTCATTTGGCATGCAACTAGCAGCAAACGATGAGAAGCAAACAAAACAGCAAGTTAGCAAGTTACAGTCTGTCCTAGGTCCGGGGGTGCTTATGGTTGTTTATGGGTTCCCTTACCTTAGCCAGTGTCATGTACGGGTGTCCGTACCTTACTGGAGTGTTTGTTTTTATTATAATATATATACATAATATAATATATAATAATGTAATATTTCAGATAAATCGTCACAGTGAGTGACACCAGCATTATTGGTTTTTTGAGAAATAAAAAAACAGAATGTAGAGAAGAAAATGTTGGAAGGAAGTTGGGAGAAAGACTGGTCTCCGAAGGAGCACCGGGACTGGTGGAAGCAACAACAACCAGATAAGACAGAGAAAGGAATTGTGATATTGTGTCAGGTTGGTGAGAATCAAGAAAAGAAAATAACAGAAATGGAAGATCATCATAAACAGTAATGTGAATTGAGAGAAGAAGTTGTGAAAAATACGATAGAATTAATAGAACTACAAGGCAAATTAGAAGGGCAAGAAAAGTGGTCAGAAAAGGTGAAGGTGTAGGTGCGCGATGTGCTGCCGTGTTAGGAGCGCGTCGCGACACAGATCACTCCGAGGACGACAGGCCCGATTGGGATGATTTAGATCGCAAAGCATGGGAATATGAAAAAGGAGGTTTTGCTAGCGCTCCTCCCCCATATAATCCGGAATATAAATCAATCACTGATTTTGGTTATAATAATACATTGTATCCAGATCTGACCGCTCTGAAAACGGTCCCAGCTGCACCCATGCAAGTCAAAACTAGACAGAGTAAAGAGGAAGGTCAATCAATAGTCTATACGACTAAAACCCATGTCCCCTTCTCCCCAGGAGAAAAAGAAATGATATGGGCGTCCCTCCCAAAATTAAAACCAAACCAGGGTAACACAACTTTTTGGGATATTCTAGATGAAAAGATGGTTATTCACCTCCTTCACCCGCACGATGTACACATCATCGTGAAGGCTAAATGTCCGCCCAACATTTGGATACAGTTACTACGAGAATATCAGACCGGGGAGTGGGCTAATGTAGCCTCTACAGATGAGGAGGAAATAACAGAACTTTTTCACAATGGATCAAGAAAACTGAGATAGTGAAATAATGAAATAATCGAGTGGGATTATTTGACATTTTATTCTAAATAATCATAAGCTTAAATAATAAGTTATAAGGGCTGTTTGAGACACTGCAGGGTCAATAAAACATGCCACAGATCGGATATCTGAATTATCTTTAGATATCAATGTGTATGTGCTTTGTGTGTTTATGTATATGTATAGTTTGAAGGTGATATAAGGTAAATGTCTATGTTTTGGCAATCATTTTAGAATTATATTTAAAAATGTAACAACAGATTTATCATATTCATGAGGATCTTTGGCTCTATACAGAGTGCCTCAAGCATCAGAAATCAGAAAGAAAGACTATTATAAGAAAAGTAATCCAAAATATACATTGAATAAACAGATGGATAATAATAGTAATACATAAATAGTCATGGTGTCTCCACAAGAAGAACCAGAATTTGTTTGTTAAACATCATGTTATGGACAAGCTCTGTCAAAAGTCAAATTCAAGGAAACGAAAGGCTAGAAGAGAGCCTGGTGCAGCCCTGACAGCCTGTGAAAGCAGGAGAATGTAAACAGTCTGGTGACATGTTACAGTCTTTCAGAAAATGTTTGGTTATTGGTGCCTAGCATATAATACCTGAAATGAAAGTCAAAGTAGACCATGGTTTTAAGATGAGTGATGTAGGAAAAGGGTAAGATACCGCAGAAGTATAAGATTACAACTATAGAATAAGTAAGCTCAAGTAATATAAAATGCTTTACAGGAGAAAAGTAAGAATGGAAAGGGAGAGTAAAAGAGAAGGTGTCCTAGGATTATGGGAATCATTATTGAGATCAATGGCCTATTGGCTAATATTTTGTTAGGTACATATATGACTTCAATAAACGAATAATGGAGTGACATCTGTATAAATATAAATAAAACATATTGATAAAAAAACCTGAATACATTTCTTGTAAGAAATTAAGAATAGGAGAAAGAATAGCTGTTAGAATGCAGAGCAATGTTAACCAAAGTTGAAGAGGGTTTGAGTAAGTTGACGAGGGTCTGAGTAAGTTGATAAGGCTTGGGAAGCAGGAAAAGGTGAGTTTGATGTGTGTGAGACAAATGTGCTGCCACTTTTAGCACAGAGAGCTTCTGATGGTGATTGAATGAAACGTGGGAAAATAAATAAACTTGATGTAGGATAAATGAATAAATAATTGAATGAGATATGAGCCGCAGAGACCTCCCACATTGGAAAGTGGACTACAGCAGATAATCCTCTCCTCTCCCAGGGCAGGGTGATTAAGTGGGGACGCGTGTGAAGAGTGCAGGTGGACCCAGGTGAGTTGTGAAAGAAAGAAGAAACAAAAATAATAAGGCACGCGTGCAAACAATCAAAATAATACTAAGTGAATAACAAATTAAACAATAAAGTGAAAGATAATCAACACACAAAATAATGGCAATATAGAACCAAACAAAATACACAAGCCATATTGCATAAAGTGAAGTGAAATATAAATATAATAAGTAATGGTGATTAAGGAGCTAATTAACACCGTCCGTGACATTTACATTGGTTGGGTGTGTGTTTTATTGAAATACAAAATAATTCTATTTTTCCGAAGTGCTGAACTTTAATACAGTCTAGAAAGATTAATATTTTTTGTCTTGGGCTATATTATTATTACCATAGTTTTTCTATTGTATAAGTATCTTGGAGTAGAGGCATAGGTGGGCATGTGGGCAGAGGAGTAGGAAGGCCGGTCAAGCAAATAAGCTTGCTAAGGTACGCAGCAGCAGCAAGCAGCCCCCACATCCAGCCAGCCAGCCAGTCTGGCTGGCAGTGACTGAGTGGTTGACAGACGGCAAGCAACGGAATGTACGTGCTCTGTGATGTCATAGCAGTCAGCTGAGAGAGGCTCGTGATGTCATGGCTGAGCTGGCTGGCTGGCTGGCGGGCTGGCTGGCTCTGTGTGTGTGTGTGTTTGTGTGTGTGTCTGTTTTTCTGTTTGTCAGTCTGTCTGTCTGTCTCTCTCTCCCTCTCAATTCATTTGTATTGTCAAAAGCAATTGGACATACATACATTCATACATATATATATATATATATATATATATATATATATATATACATACATACATACATGCTAGAAAGTCATTACTATGTTATCTTAAAGGCTAACTAAGCAGAACATATATCATTATCGAACAGAGTTCATAGGTCTATACATGGTATTAGGGAACAGGCACGTAGGTCATTCTGTTTGACATTGTCTCCAAGGTTCTCATTGTAAATAACAAAGAGAAATCAAACTACCTTATGGCCTCCTGACCTTCTAGCTTGACCTTATCTTTCTTAAGTATACAAGAGAGAAAAACAGTTGTGAGAAAAGAATTTCTAACTTTCCTTCCACACATACATACATACATACATACATACATACATACAAACCAGAGGCATGCAAAAAAATATAAAGAGGAAGAAAATGTTGTATAGCACATACAAAAGGGATGGTGATGAAACAAAATACATAGAATATGTTGAGCTGCAAAGAGATCTTAAGAGAGGGATCAGGAAAGCAAAGAGGGAAATAGAAAGAAACATAGCTCTTGGAGCTACAACCAATGCAATGAGCTTTTTTCAAAATTACAACAGCAAGCGGTCAATTAAGGAGGAGGTGAAACAGATAAAGGGCAAAAATGGAGGTATCTTGGAAAACGAACAAGATGTGGCAAATATTCTAAATGAGTATTTCACAGAGGTTTGTACAAAAGAAAAAACAGATGACATGCCACAGGTTGACAATCAATCCAGTCAAACCCTAAGAGAGATCAGGATAAATGAGGAGGAGGTACTAAAGGGACTAGCAGAATTAAAATCAAACAAATCACCTGGGCCAGATGGGATATTTCCAACAGTACTTAAAGAAATGAGGGAAATTATGTATAGGCCGTTAACTCGATTATTTCAAATGACACTTAGAACAGGGGATGTTCCCACTGACTGGAAGACAGCAAATTTCATACCAATCCACAAGAAAGGGGACAAAACTGAGCCAGGAAATTACAGACCAATCAGTCTCACCTGCATCACCTGTAAAATGTTGGAAAAAATGATTAGACAGAAAATAGAGGAGCATCTCAATGAAAACCATATTCTTGGAGATAGTCAACATGGGTTTAGACGAGGCAGATCATGTCTTACTAACTTAATACATTTTTTTGAACATGCAACTGCAGCTGTAGATCACGTGAAAGCATATGATATGATATACTTAGATTTCCAAAAAGCTTTTGATAAGGTTCCACACCAAAGACTGATCCTCAAATTGGAAGCTGTAGGCATTCAGGGTCATGTAAGTAGATGGATTATGAACTGGTTGATGTATAGGAAACAGATTAGAGGAGTCACTTCTAACTGGAGTGAGGTTGTTAGTGGAGTTCCACAGGGATCAGTACTAGGGCCTTTGCTTTTTCTAATCTATATTAATGATCTGGACTCTGGGATACTTAGCAACCTTGTCAAATTTGCAGATGATACTAAAATAGGTGGCTTAGCAGATACAATCTTGGCAGCACATGCTATTCAGAGGAACTTAGATAAATTCAGTTGTGGGCTGACACCTGGCAAATGAAATTCAATGTGGACAAGTGCAAGGTAATACATGCAGTAAAACAAAAATGTCCACTATAATTACACTATGGGAGGTACAGATCTAGATGAAGTAATGCATGAGAAAGACCTAGGAATCTATGTGGATTCACTTTCTCCATCCAAACAATGTGAGGAAGCAATACAAAAGGCATACAGAATGCTAGGGTATATCGTCAAAAGTGTAGAATTTAAAACAAGGGAAGTAATGTTAAGACTGTACAATGCGCTAGACCTCATCTGGAATACTGTGTACAGTTCTGGGCACCACACTTCAAGAAGGATATTGCTGCTTTAGAGACAGTTCAGAGGAGAGCAACCAGACTTATTCCAGGTCTGAAGGGAAAGTCCTACTCGGAGAGACTGAGGGAACTGAACCTTTTCACCCTGGAACAGAGGAGATTACGTGGGGACTTGATCCAAGTCTTCAAAATCATGAAAGGTTCCTCAAACCAGAGGAGCTTTTCCAGATCAGCAGGGACACACGCACCAGGGGACAACAAATGGAAATTGGGCTTCAAGGCATTCAAGATGGAAAGTGGTAGAAGCTGAAAGTTTGGGAACATTTAAAAATAGACTGGATAGGATCCATGGATCACTTAGATATTAATGGACACCAAACGAGCATGATGGGTCGAATGGCCTCCTCTCGTTTGTAAACTTTCTTATGTTCTTATGTTCTTATGTTCTTATGAATGTTCCCTAAGCAAGTTTCAAATGTTCCCTAATTTATGTTACAAATGTGCCTTAGCACCTCTCTCTCTCTCTCTCTCTCTCTCTCTGTCTCAATTCAGTGCATTTGTATTGTCAAAGCAATTGGACATGCATACATACATACATACATATATATGGAAAATAAACAATATGTGTACATCTCTGCATTAATGGTGCCCTAACAGATGTGCAAGTTACATGACAGACAGACAGACAGACACTCACACACACTTTCACACACACACACACACACACACACTTTCACAGACAGACAGACAGACACACACACACACACACACACACACACACACACACTTGTATACCTGACACGTATAGAAGACTGGATAGGGAGATATAAATAGCAATGGGGAGACTCTTGTACTTGGTGTGGCTCTATCCATATAGTGGGGCCAGCAGCCACTTAGCAGGTGTAGCAATAGAAGCTCAGCCTGGGGAGACTGGATTTAGCATTTCCTCTCCATTTTGATAAGTATCCATAATCATTTCTGCAAAATACTTCTATGATACCTATGTATGTTTTTTACTTGTACTATATTATACTATCAAGTATCAGTGTACACATACAATGTGACCTGTTACATTAATACAGAGGCCACGGAAGGCCAGATCAGTAATAGCCACTGTCCCCTGATATTACACTTTTTTACAATCACTTTGGCACTCATTTCAGAACCTTGATGTCATTTTTCAAAACTCTAGACACAAAACTCACACCCGATGATCAAAATGCACATTTTTCAATTGCTTGGATACAATACACATCAACCTCAGATCATTTGTTCATTGAACTAAAATGACACAACTTAACGTCAAAGTATTACCATTTCAAAATGCAATTCACACATTACATCTGAGATCACTGTCTATTCATTTCATTACAAAGATCTAACTATCAATTGATACAGCTGCTCAAAATGATAAGTGACTGTTGCATTACTCTTAATTCATAGTTTTATGGAAACTGACGAACAGTATTCCATGTTTCGATCATGAAAGTTTCAGGATAATGAGATCCATTGACACCAATAACCGAGGAGCATGAACCAGTTGGACTACATTATCTATGGATGTAATATTTCATCATCATTCATCATCATGTAGCACTTTTCCACACCATGTTTTCAGTGTGGAAGGAAAGTTAGAAATTCTTTCTCTAATACCTGTTTTTCTCTCTTGTATACTTAAGAAAGATAAGGTCAAGCTAGAAGGTCAGGCCAGAAGGTAGTTTGATTTCTGCTTGTTATTTACGATGAGAATCTTGGAGACAATGTCAAACAGTATGATTGAAGTGCCTGCTCCCTAATCCATGTGTTGATCTATGAACTCTGTCCTATAATGATATAAATTCTGCTTAGCTAACTTTTAAGATAACATAGTAATGACTTTCTGATTATAACCAGCTCTTTGATTTTTGTGTATAAAAGCTCTGACTGTTAAAATGAAGGCAGAGCGACTTTGGGATCTTCTTGAGTCACTGTTCCTCTCCACGCTGCGTGTATTAAAGGCATTGCAACTAACGCTCCAACCTGGTTGAAGATGATTGTTCTTCCACATCAGATTTGACATTACTGTATGTATGCAGGCCCTTGTAATTGCTTTTCCAATACTGCCAACTGGTTATTGATGATTGATTTCACATTGTGGTACGAGTATCGAGTGAAATGAGTGCTATCCACCCGAGCAACACAGTGATAACATGGAGCCGGCAGGTCATCCAGGTCACAATAGAGGTCAAGCAGTGGGAGGAGGAAGACGTGGTGGTCAAAGGAATGGAAGGGGACATGCACCCCTTCTGAGAGGTGGTCGTGGGCCTCGTCATAGAGGAGGGCTTAGGCCTCACCAGAGAGGCAGCCATGGGCCTCATTTGAGAGGTGTTGGGGGAACGTGGTAGAGGACAAGGCCACGGACCAGACAGCGGCAGCAACAGCAAATAGTGTCCAGTGAAATCCGAGAAATAGTTGTAGAACATGTTGTAAATCATGGCATGACCATGACTGAGGCAGCTACAATGATTCAATCAAACCTCAGAATCAACTCAGGATCAACTGTGGCCTCAATCATCAGAAATGTCCGTACTGAGAAGCGGCAAGTCTTCAGCATGCACTAAACATTAGGCTACTCTCAATTGTCAAATGACTGTATACTGCATACCAATGTGTAGCACAGAGTATAGTGTGCCTTTTGAAAGAAATGCAGACAGAGTGAAGCAGCTGATGACTGAGTATGTTCAGGTATGTTCAGTTTCAAGATGCCTCTTGTGAAAAATGGTTGTGAGAACCTGAACCTGAACACAGGGCTGATGGAAATTTAGAAGTACAGTAATCAATCCTTTGTTTTGCTTTTTACACTAAGCCAGGTGAGGAACACTGCAGTTGACATTTTACTGTAGTTTTGTTCGTTTTTGTAGCTAATTATTTTTGCATGGATTCAAAGAAACCTATGGTGTGATTTGATTGTATTGCATCAATACATTTCAGATTTTGTTCAATGATTCCACTGTGTCTGTAGTATTCTCTCTACTAGTCCTTTTACAGTGATGTATTTATGTGTAGTACCATAATGAAACATGTATCACATATTTTGTACTACAATATTTAATGATTGTACGAACAACTACACAGTGAAACTATCGGTATCTTCTGTGTTACTATGTTACTATGGTATTTCATGATAAATGAGTTATTTGAACCAACAAGTCTGCAAGTGCTAGGTTTCTTTAAAGATATGAATGCACAATGCAATGTTTTGAACATTGGACAGCCTGTGTTACAAGTGATGACCGTTTTGAGTTTTGTGTCTAGAGTTTTGAAAAATGACATCAAGGTTCTGAAATTAGTGACAAAGTGATTGTAAAAAACTGTATATTCATCCTATTTAATGTGCTCTTTTAAAATGTACTTTTCTTTTTTATGTTGCCATTTCTGTTCTACCAATGTTTCAGTTGTTAGCCAAAGATTGACAGAGTACATCTCATACACACAGGCCAGACAGCAAAGATTTCTTTTTGAAATTCAATTACAAATGCTGCATGAACTCATCAATACGATTAGAGCTCCTGAAAGCAATATAACTAACTCACTCTACAGCATCTCATTAGCAGTGAAAAGAAACCAAGAAAGTTGGGACAGTCGACTGTTTACCACTATGTAACATCACCTTTTCTTTTAATAACACTTATTAAGCACTTGGGCACTGAAGACACCACTTGGTTAAGTTTAGCAAGCGGGATTTTCCCCCATTCATCCATTATGCATTTCCTCAGCTGCGCAACTGCACAGGGCCTTCGTTGTCTTAATTTGCACTTCATAGTGCGCCACACATTCTCAATTCGGAGACAGGTCAGGACTGCAGGCAGGCCATGCTAGCACCCGCACTCTCTGCCTATGCAACCATGCGCTTGAAATCTGGGCAGAATGTGGTTTGGCGTTATCCTGCTGAAAAATGCAGGTACGTCCCTGGAAAAGACGATGTCTGGATGGCAGCATATGTTGCTCCAAAATGTGTACATCTCTTTCTGCAAAAATGGTGCCCTCACAGATGTGCGAGTTACATGACAGACACTCATACACACTGTCACACCCATACACACACAAACACACACTTTCACAGACAGACACACGCACACACACACACACACACACACTTTCACAGACAGACAGACAGACACACACACTTTCACACACAATCACTTTCACAGACAGACACACACACACACTTTCACACAGAGACAGACACACACACACTTACATACATACATACATACATACATACAGTGAGGGAAAAAAGTATTTGATCCCCTGCTGATTTTGTACGTTTGCCCACTGACAAAGAAATGATCAGTCTATAATTTTAATGGTAGGTGTATTTTAGCAGTGAGAGACAGAATAACAACAAGAAAATCCAGAAAAACGCATTTCAAAAAAGTTATAAATTGATTTGCATGTTAATGAGGGAAATAAGTATTTGATCCCCTATCAATCAGCAAGATTTCTGGCTCCCAGGTGTCTTTCATACAGGTAACGAGCTGAGATTAGGAGCACTCTCTTAAAGGGAGTGCTCCTAATCTCAGCTCGTTACCTGTATAAAAGACACTTGTCCACAGAAGCAATCAATCAATCAGATTCCAAACTCTCCACCATGGCCAAAGAGCTGTCCAAGGATGTCAGGGACAAGATTGTAGACCTACACAAGGCTGGAATGGGCTACAAGACCATCACCAAGCAGCTTGGTGAGAAGGTGACAACAGTTGGTCCGATTATTCGCAAATGGAAGAAACACAAAATAACTGTCAGTCTCCCTCAGTCTGGGGCTCCATGCAAGATCTCACCTCGTGGAGTTTCAATGATCATGAGAACGGTGAGGAATCAGCCCAGAACTACATGGGAGGATCTTGTTAATGATCTCAAGGTAGCTGGGACCATAGTCACCAAGAAAACAATTGGTAACACACTATGCCGTGAAGGACTGAAATCCTGCAGCGCCCGCAAGGTCCCCCTGCTCAAGAAAGCACATGTACAGACCCGTCTGAAGTTTGCCAATGAACATCTGAATGATTCAGAGGAGAACTGGATGAAAGTGGTCTCAGATGAGACCAAAATCAAGCTCTTTGCCATCAACTCAACTCGCCGTGTTTGGAGGAGGAGGAATGACCCCAAGAACACCATTCCCACCATCAAACATGGAGGTGGAAACATTATGCTTTGGGGCTGTTTTTCTGCTAAGGGGACAGGACAACTGCACCGCATCAAAGGGACGATGGACGGGGCCATGTACTGTCAAATCATGGGTGAGAACCCTAAGCCAGGGCATTGAAAATGGGTCAAATACTTATTTCCCTCATTAACATGCAAATCAATTTATAACTTTTTTGAAATGCATTTTTCTGGATTTTCTTGTTGTTATTCTGTCTCTCACTGCTAAAATACACCTACCATTAAAATTATAGACTGATCATTTCTTTGTCAGTGGGCAAACGTACAAAATCAGCAGGGGATCAATTACTTTTTTCCCCCACTGTACATACATATATATGGAAAAGAAACATTACAAGTATAAATCACAATAAGATGTAATAAGGTACAGATAAACAAAGTGTAATAAAATGTGATCTGTTTGAAAATGCAGGGACGTCACTGGAAAAGATGATGTCTGGATGGCAGCATATGTTGCTCCAAAATGTGTACATCTCTTCTGCAAAAATGGTGCCCTCACAGAAGTGCGAGTTACATGACAGACAGACAGACAGACACTCACACACACTGTCACACCCACACACACACTTTCACAGAGAGACATATACACACACACACACACACACACACACACACACACTTTCACACAGAGACAGGCACACACACACACACACACACACACACACATACATACATACATATGGAAAAGAAACAATACTTTTATAAATCACAATAAGATGTAATAAAGTACAGAAAAACTAAATGTAAGAAAATGTGATCTTTAATACACACAAATATGTATGGCTGGTCGGATGCGTCTTGGACTCGGGTTCCTCTTCATTACGTATAACGCTTTTGCCTTTTGCTAAAGCTTTCCGTGGAGGGGATCGTGGGTGAGTTTGTACCATTCTTGGGGGGCTCTGCCTTGTTGGGGCGGAGCTGTGATCCAGGTGAACAGCAGATCGGACATAGGTGGGCATGTGGGCGGAGGAGGAAGGCCGGTCAAGCAAATAAGCTTGCTAAGGTACGCAGCAGCAGCAAGCAGCCCCCCCATCCAGCCAGCCAGCCAGTCTGGCTGGCAGTGACTGAGTGGTTGACAGACGGCAAGCAACGGAATGTACGTGCTCTGTGATGTCATAGCAGTCAGCTGAGAGAGGCTCGTGATGTCATCGCTGAGCTGGCTGGCTGGCTGGCTCTGTGTGTGTGTGTGTCTGTGTCTGTCTGTTTTTCTGTTTGTCAGTCTGTCTGTCTGTCTCTCTCTCTCTCTCTCTCTCTCTCTCCCTCTCAATTCAATTCATTTGTATTGTCAAAGCAATTGGACATACATACATACATACATACATATATGTAGCGTAAGGTACACTTATACATTTCAATTAAAGAAGTGAATTCATAGTATCACCTTATCACGAATCCTGGAGTCTTGTAGAACTCAATTTCTGTAATAATTGGACGCAGACACCAATTCCAAAGATATAAATTGTCAAATTTATTTAAAAACAAAGACTAAATGTAGCACTACACTAATTATACAAAAGGGAAAAACTAATTAAAATTCAACTCTAGATCAACAAATCAAAGACAAATCACTTCCGTGACCAAATCAAAGACCATGGGATCCCATAGGATAACACACAAATCGTTAAACAAAAAAGGTTATAAACACATTGACTACAATACCGGTTAGTAATTCTAGGAATCACTAAGAAACAGTTGAAAGTGCTAAATTGCAGTTTCAGAAGATGAAAAAAAACTGTAACTGATGGGATATGTAGTACTTTATACTCGAGTGGTCTATGCGATTACACCCTGTTGGTGTTATTAAGAACGCCAAGTACCAGAATGCAGAGCGGGACTGTTTTTTGTGCCGTGACTTGTCGGGGGAAAAAGGCGCAGAAAAAACGGACGAGAAGGTGAAGGTAGTATGGCGGTGATGCACGCGTTGGTGAAGTGGGAAAGCGGGGTCGACAAAGACTCTTACAGCGTGATTCCCACTGCTTGCTTTCGCAATTTTGATTTTTTCAGCATTGCTGATGATGACGAAGAGACGACTCGAAACTTCAGAGCAGAGTGGAGAGACACGAACAAACCTCCAAAAGGTGGATGGCCTGTCCATGAAGCGCAGATCATTATGACTGGTAACAATGTTTATTTAAAAAAAAAACATTAAAGTCTTTACATGCTATTTGATATATACAATCACAGTATATTTGAAATGAATGTTTAAGTTATTAATGTGTTGTACTTCTAACATACTCTTATAACATGGTAGGTGGTGGTGAGGGCGCTAAAAACTCGTCATACTTGACTGGCATTTGTAAGAACGATTTATTGGGTGTTGTGCTTTACAATAAAATCCCCCAAATCACAAAATAAATTAAACCAGATATAATTTAACTTCAGTTTTGATTCAGTGTTGGCTGTTCATCTTAATTTGTATGGTCAAAGCACAGTATTTTTATGACAAATAAATATAATCCCCAAATATCTGTGGACATAATGCAGGGTTTTATTTATTTTATTTTTATTTTAGGAAAAGAAGGCGAACTAAGAAGAAAACTTAATGACCTAACAAAAATGCCCTGTCCTAAAATGAAGAGAGTACCTAAACCAAACAAAAAACTTCAAATTTCAGATGATAGTGACCTTGATGAACCACAGTTACCGGTGAGATAATTACTGCAAATATTAAATAAATGTATTGCAGGATTGTTTTTTTTTAATCATATTCATATATATATATATATATATTTTCATTTTAAACTCTCTTCCTCTCTGAATACAGCACAAAATAAGAAAGAAAACCGATGGAGCTTCAAGAATTAGATCCCGTCATATTCTACAGACATTTAAAGAGTCCAGTGAAGTTGAGCTACAGCAAAAAGTTAAGCAGCTCGAAAAGGAAAACACAAGACTTAAAAATGAAAACCAATGTCTTCGAAACCGTATGGTTGATGGTAAGTTTTTTTATTTATAGCAAATAATTCCTTACCTTGATAAATGTTATTCTTCAGTAATTTAGATTCCAGAGTAATGTATTATAGTTGATCATACTGAAGTAATCTAGAACCACAATACAGACTCTTAATGTGCACTGTCTAATAGTTTAATAATACTGATTATTAAATAAAGTTTTTCAACATAACTTCATAATCCTACATTAATGACTATATGCATTACATTAGACCTGGTAATTGTTGTATTTTATCTTTTTTATTTTTTTCGTAGCTAATGTTAATGACCCACAAAAAGGTCAGTTTGCCAATAACATAGAGCAAGTCTCTCAAGTATAATTGCAGGCATTGATGGTTTTGTTTTCACTTTGTATTAAATATATTACTAGAAATGATTATCATTTAATACTAAGGTTTTTTTCTCCAGAGATTCCAGACCTTTTGGACAATCTGAAAAAAATTGTAACAAAAGCCACATTTATCAGCAATGAAGACAAAAGTGTGTCACCATCAAGTGGTTCTGACAGCCCCACAGCAAATTGTTCTGAATCTGACAAAGAATCACCAAAACAGGTATAACACTCTTGGTCTACAATATTACAAAGACAAGGTAAAAATATATATATTGAAAACAAATATTGGTTGTAAACAATCTAATGATGCTACATTATCAGTTATATTCATAGTTATAGTTGATAATAAGAATGTAATTGAATTATGGGTGTCACAGATTCACTGACTTTATTATGTCTGTAAATTAATAAACTTAGAATTGAGACATACTGTGGTCTTTAATAACACATTTCTGTAACAAAATCACAGCCTTACTGATAATGTATTCCACTTAACATAATATAAGAATAGTTTGGGGATAAACTTGTTTTTTATTTACCATTGTCTTTTAGGTGGAAATATTCCCAGGCACTGGAGTTTACATTGACAAACTGTCCTGGATCCTTGCAGAGAGGTGCAGCACGAATACGTCATATGCAAGAACCCTGACGGTTGCTGTCTTTGACTTTCCAACATTACTAAAGAGCAATCTTCGTGGTGGTGGCAGCAAGAGAGATCCAACTTCGGAGACATTAAGATCCTCATTGATGTTATTGAGGATCATATACAGCTGCCTTCGGAAGGACACGACGTGTTTCAGTTGCGGGGCTTTGCAGCCCAGCGGGACCCTCTTAATGCCGGACATCAGCTGCCCGAGCCGGTGCGGATGAACGGAGGGACGTTAGACAGCGTTACCTTCCGGGCAGGAGCAGCGAGCGGCAACACCGGGGTGAAAGTGTCGTCTAACACTGTGCCATTAGCCACTAGCTGATTGAGCAGATCAGTGGTTTTTAAGAAGATAACAATGGCAGCAGACTTGATATTTTCACACCCTGCTACCTCCCCAACCGCTAACACACACTGCTCTAGGCGGCAGAACTGCACCGGAGCGATCTTGACTCCATGGCGTCGGGTCAGTTTTTCAAAAGACGCATTCAGGGGGTCCGACCCCCCGACCCGGGAAGAACTACCGGTACTCCCCCCTCCCCTCCCCTGTTCCCCCACAATAAGAAAAGCACTGAAAACAGAAGACAAAATAAACAAACTGAAAAAAGTAAAGCAACAAAAAAACGCAGCCAAAGGACAGAGCTCTCAGCAGCACTCCCGCTCACTGCAGACCCCTCCCACACACTCCCAGCTGAGAGAGAGAGAGAGAGAGAGAGAGAGAGAGAGTTAGTGTCTGTCTGTCTGTCTCTCTCTCTCTGTAGATGCATCATAGGGAACATATGTAACAATCTCTCTTTTTGTTTACCAAAAATGAGAATGAACGTATTTCAAGTGGGTGTTGCCTTGGTTGGAAACGTTTTAAGATTATTTATGAAGTGTAAAGTGGATTTGTCTCAGTTCTCCGTAGTTTTCAATGTATGTGCCATTCAGTAGCGTTCATGTTACAGATGTGCCCTATGCAGTGGTAGGGTCAATAAAATGTCAGTAAAACTTTATTTTAGCAATTATGGAGGGGAAGAACTGCAAATAGCGGGTCCCCACTAATTATCTAACTTACCAACAACGTTTAAAATTAGGTCTTGCGAAGCTGCCAAATAATGCTGTATAATCGTATGTGTCTTCATACACCGGCTGCTATAGTCTGATAGCTTTGATTATATATACATATTTTCTCGTGAACCACAAATGCTATTTGCTTGATTTTTACAGAGTATGTTATAAATACCATTGTTATGAAGCCTGACAAATTGTATGCTGTAATTATGAATATTTTCAAATCATTTGTTTGTTTTTCCTAACATGTTACAAATGTTCCCTATGTGAAAGATGCATTATATCTTAATAACGTCTAAACAATTAAAGATATACAGATTATTATTTTCGGTAAAGTTATAACACATTGCTATTAACTATGTGTGTCAGTAAAAGTTTAAAAAATCCTAATAATTTTTTATTGATCCTGCAAAATAGGTGTTTAGGGAACATTTGTAACATTAGGGTTACGATTTGCCATAGACGTGGAATGAGTTTGATTGTGATGTTAAATGGGGTTTAAAGACGCAGTCGCCTCGGTGCTGATTACTATTGCTGTGTTTCTCCACTTCTACTCCATGCTTGGGAACGCCCACATCCAGTGACGTCAAAACCGTTGGAAAAGCGGGCCGGTTCAAAAAAGATCAGCTGGATCCCAGGCCGAGCAGCAGCTCCGGCTCCAGCACCGGCACCATGTCGCTGGAAAAGCGCTAAGTGAGCTCACAGTGAGCTCAGTGTAATGTCTGCTCTGGTGAGCTCACAGTGTGACCTAGTCGTTAGTTCACGTCTTCACTGGGTAGTCCATGACAACTTAATTGACTCAATTCTTGGGCTTAATTGGTCAAAATGACCATTGGTTGAAGGTACTCAGGGACTGATGTGTAGAGAGACTTATTAAACCTGCAGGATTGTGGTTTTCCCAGAACAGAATTAACCAGTGTAGCGTTATGTTGGGTGTATTCTGATAAGAGCATTTTAGCTCTGAGCTGAAGCACTGATCTAAAGAAGACCTCTCCCCCCCAAATTTATCAGATTTCCTTAACTCATCAGCATGTGAACTGGTTTACATCAAAGTGACAGTCTTGGGAGGATGGCACCAAGAATGGGCCAAATAGCTTGGAATCCCTGCTGTGAGATGTCTGGGGAAGGGGGCCTGTAGGAAATAAAAACTCTTTGAAATGGACGAGAGCCGAAATCCCGACACAGAGCTACGAACCCGTGCCAACCGGCATTTCCAAAAGATGGCATGGATTGACATCAGTCATAAATCAAGCCCCCCTCCAATAGGACACTGGGGGCTGAAGCCGAAATCCAATCTCACAAACTAAAGAACCAATCACCTATTGATCTGACAGGCGTATAAAGGGTAACGCACGGCATCTCTCTCTCTCTCTCACCTAAACCAGTAACTCGCTGCCACAGCTCAACTTGTATCTCTGTTGCCAGAACCGGAACCAGAAACCAACTAAGTCTTTACCAGCAACAGAAGGGTTAAACTGGGAGAAGGAGATTGAGCCGTACGAAGAATTCTTTTAAAGGACTTTATTAAATAAAGAACTTTACAGACTGCGCTGCCCGCCTGTGCCCAGCCATCCAGCTGGACAATTGACTAAGTCGACTGAATACGAAAGTCATTTAAATAGCTATTTGAGTCTTAAGAAACTTGACCCTTGGAACGAACAGGGCCCTGCTTTCCTCAAAGACTTTGTCTTCAAGTAACTACGGTGGAACCCTGCTTACAAAGAAGATTTTGTGCACAACCTTGGAGCCTTCAAACCAGTGGAAAATCTGTTTGGAAAAGACTCTACATTCGCGAAACCCCAACTTCCAGGTGCATCGACTGAGTGGAAGTTCTTGGACAAAGCCGAACCGGACTGCCTTTGTTCCAAACCACACAGACCTCGTGCCGTGTGCTGTTATCTGAGCCCGAAGCCAGAGAGGCCTCTCTGTGACGAAGTTCACATAAGTTTAACAGTTTGGAGTTTGTGATTCATGACATTTGAGAAATCAATTAGAAATGTTAATCTGTGATTCATAACTCTAGAATGTGTTATATCATTTAGTTTTCTTAAATATAAATGTGTGTTGCATTCAACTGTTTTGTTGATAATTTTAGAAATAAAATCTGTCAACGCCGAGAAATATCTTCTCATTCCTGTTTAACTGTTTAGTCTGAAATTGACACAAGTTAATAGACACCAGATTATAGGTGGCCCTGGCTATCCTTAATCATTGAATAATAATCAGTTAAGGGAAATTGTGGTAACAAGTAATGATAGGATCTTTCTCTCCACCTAAACGTTAATGAGACTGATATATATATAACGAGAAGTTACCTGACATAAATACTAACCTGCATAGTTATTGAATGTCTGACTAACAATACTAATGAGAGACTCACCTTCGTCTTACTAACCGGTATTGTAGTCAATGTGTTTATAACCTTTTTTGTTTAATGATTTGTGTGTTATCATATGCGATCCCATGGTCTTTGATTTGGTCACGGAAGTGATTTGTCTTTGATTTGTTGATCTAGAGTTGAATTTTAATTAGTTTTTCCCTTTTGTATAATTAATGTAGTGCTACATTTAGTCTTTGTTTTTGAATAAATTTGACAATTTATATCTTTGGAATTGGTGTCTGCGTCCAATTATTACAGAAATTGAGTTCTACAAGATTCCAGGATTCGTGATAAGGTGATACTATAAATTCACTTCTTTAATTGAATTTTATAAGTGTACCTTACGCTACACCTTTGACCACCACGTCTTCCTCCTCCCACTGCTTGACCTCTATTGTGACCTGGATCACCTGCCGGCTCCATGTTATCGCTGTGTTGTTGAGGTGGATAGCACTCATTTCACTCGATACTCGTACCACAATGTGAAATCAATCATCAATAACCAGTTGGCAGTATTGGAAAAGCAATTACAAGGGCCTGCATACATACAGTAATGTCAAATCTGATGTGGAAGAACAATTCCTTTATCCCTCTGTTCTCCACCAGGGTTGTGCTGTTCGCCTCGATTGGCAAGTTTGCAGTGTGAGGAGTGGATCCATGTCGTCGTTCCTAGGCTTCACAGCTGTGTGGGTGGTCAGGAGCACCTGGTAGGGCCCTGTCCACCTGGGCTGTTGGGAGGACTTTCTCTTGTGTGCTTTGATATACACAGTCACCTTGCTGGAAGGGGTGGTAAACCTGCTGGGATGGTTCAGTCTGGGCGGCTTTCATCTGTGAATGGACAGCTTCGAAAGCACGTGTTAGTCCCATACAAAAAGACAACATAGCATCATCCATCAAGTGGATGTCCATTTCCCTTACAGACAATGGAGGAGTGATGGAGAGTCTCATAAGTCATCCCATAATAATCTCACACGGAGAAAGACCTGTTTTTCTCAATTTGCTGACGATTTCATTGTCATTAGGACTATAGGAAGGGGATCTGGACGTTTGAGTCCTGTTTGTTTGCATATATTAGACAGCTTATTCTTTAATATCCCATTTTGTTTCTCCACTGCTCCAGCTGACTGAGCCTGATGGGGCAGTGAAAATGTTGTTTACCTCGCAGGGCTTTGCATAGTTCCTGCACTATTGTCCCAGTGAAGTGAGTGTTCCTATCACTGGAAATTTCCCTGGAATGCGAAATCTACATATAACATCCCTTAACTGTATTTTTGCTACTTTTACTACTTCAGCCTTCCTACGGGATAGGCTTCAACCCATTTAGAACACCTATATATTATTACAAGTATATATTCATATCCACAACATTTAAGCTTTTGAACACAATCTATTTGCATATTGCAGGATTATGAGCTTGACAAATGTGGCAAGTTCTACAATATTGCTAAGCTGTTACTATAAAACCTGGGGCAAACCAATTTAAAAGACTGATGCACACATCCCCCCTTTGCCCGTGTGGCCAACACCATGCGCCACATGGGCAAACCAGGGAAAGAGTGCCTGTGAGGCAACCAATGCATTAGCAAATGTTTGAGCTCTCTTATGGAAGGTGCAGTGGCCAGTTGCAATTTCCTGGAGCTTTTACAGTGCATCTCAAATTAAATTTCATCCAGCCCCAGGTCATAAAAGTCAAACCCTAGTTACGACATACATAACACATACATTTTGTTGCTTCAAAGAGAATACAAAAGTCAGCAAAACATTCTTTTTTACAAATTCAGTTTGTAAACTGTATTGTACATATATTTGTTGCGTTTTGATTTATAAACATTATACATTGTACAAATCTTAAGTGAAGGGCAATGGACTGATTCTGACTTCATGGCTGTCATTCTATTCATTTGAATAATGTGACATCTCCACTAATAGTACATTATAAATTAAACTATCAATAGAAGAATATGTGCTACTGCGGACGTCATCTGAGCAGTTTCACAATATATTGTAGATTCCTATAATCTGGAAAACCTTTAATTATAGTATTTTAACTTATTTCTCCACTGAGTCAAGCATCACTTCAGCGTAGTGGACCTCAGCATTGGTCTGTTCAAGTTGCTGTGAGGCTGTCTTTAAAGCCGCGCCCTCGGCCTACTGTGTCTCAACAAGAACACCAGCATCTTCTCCATATGGGTCAGACATCGGTTCCTTCAGGACACGATTCATAATATGCATATCTGCCATGTGGAATAAATCAGTCTGAAGACACAATGTGTGGTTCACACAACATCAGAGATCGTCCTTATAAAAGGCATCTCTATCACATTAGTTGACATTCGCACAATCTATAAGGTTTCTAGTAAAGGGACAATTCAAAATAATAATAATCTTGATTCCAATTTATCTCATTTATCAAATTATTTCAGTACAGCACTCAGCTGTCGTCAGCAGCATCATATCTCCTGTGTTTATTGAATCAGCTTTACTTCCTAGTGTAGATACTCTTTTTGTGTGGAGTTGTCAAAGTTTCAAAACAATGTGCTTATCTTTGTCCTTTTATCTAACTTAAATACCTGAGAACATTACAATAACTATTACAGCAGCTCCTTCAACACCATAGTTAATAGTAGTTGGGTAAATGATGGCAGTTATTAATCTTTGTTTCTCAATTCATTTTTTACCAATAAACCATAATTTGAAATTATTTCCATACTCCTATTATTCCTATTTTCATTATTATTAGTTTTATGCGGTTGTCATCTAGTATGTGATGTATTCGTCTGTATCAACATCAATATTATTATCATTATTAATACAAGCAGTGTAAATTACCATTCATTACACTCTTGCTCTGTTTGTAATAAGTTATGAACCCTTACACGTACTTACAGTCTCTGCCTTGTCTCTGACTTCTCTCTCTCTCTCTCTCTCTCTCTCTCTCTCTCTCTCATCTCAGGCTGCTTGTCTGCTCAGGCGAACAGGGGGAGCAGAGGAGCACATACGGCCCTTGCCCGCTGCCCCCCTCTTCCTAATTGATAGGGTATTTCTGTTTGTGAAAGGACTATTTCCAAACAGTTTTATAACTTGCCATGACTATGTTTCATTAAATTAGTTATGTTACACCTTTAGTTATACCTGTAGTAACTTCATTATTTTCCCTCATATTCCAGTCAATCACCATCAGAGTCTCTCGTGGCAGTACATTTGTCTCACACAGAACAAACTCTCCTTTCTCAACCGCTTTCAATTTTGGATAACATCGCACTGCATCCCAACAGCTGTTCTTTCTCCTATTCCTAATTTCTTACAAGAAAATGCAAGTTATATTTGATCGATTTGTATTATTACTATTTATATACATTTCACTACATTATTGTAGTTAATGAATGTATTTAATCTTTGGAAAATAAGCCTTTTCATTGATCTCAATAATGATGTCCAGGTACTTCAGGAAAGCACATTTTCAAAAAATGTGTCCAGTCAATGATTTCCCCAACTAAGAACCTGCGTGGGCACTAAGACTGTCCTCCTGCGCGGCTCATGTCTTTATTGTGTCACTTCCTCCTATTGAAGTCCAATCTACACCAGTACAGGTTCAGAAGAACTGTTCCCGAATCCAGATTGAACTGATCAATAGTTAATTTCTTACCTACACATTGTATTTAGGGATCTATTTCTAGGGATTTAAAAACTCTTCATTGTGGAACTCATAGCTTCCAAATGAGCACATCGTTAATTTCCTGGAGTATCTGGTTATCTATTTATCAATATGTAAGAAACCTTCACCGAATGTTTGTGGTTGCCTCGGATTCCTATTTCTAAATTTGGCTCTAATTCCATTTCTAACATGTTACTTTTAACTTCTGTATTCGTAAGACCTATTTAAATAACTTAATTTTGTATTATTATTTCTGTTTGCAATAGCATTCTGTGTACAGTTAAATGCTGACTTTCTTGTAGGTCTGTTATTACAACATATTTAACTGGCGTTTTTTAGCTATCATTCTGTAACTATTTGTGACTTATGACTCTCTTAGTCATATTCTGGACTATACAGTACATGAAAAAGTCAAAATATGGACATTTACCTTGCGCAAACTGAAAACGTACAAACATACAAAGAGACACATATTAATTTATATCCATAGTAAATTCAGATACCATGGTTTTGGTTGGCATGTTATATTGACCTGCAGTGTCTCAAACTACCCTTATTTATTACTTATCTAGTAATTTTCCTTCAGTATCTTGAGGACTGTCATTTATACTGAAAAACATATATATATATATTTTTAATTTGTCTTCGGGGCATTCAGATTGAATTATGCCTGTTGTCTTTTCTTTCTTTTCTCTAACAAATGTTTTAAGATAGCTAGCTTTGGTTTCTCATTTCTTAATGCTTTGTATTCCTATTTTGCAAAACCGTTTTTAGGTGCTCAAGTCTATCTGAATCAAAAGTCCCATCTTCTGGAAACCTTAATTTTCTGTCACCTATTGTCCAGTCAAACGCACCGCTTCACTCCATAGTTATCATACATGTACCTTACATGTGTACCTTTAAGTGGCGGGTCGCCCGTCTTACTAGAGCTGTTCCCACACAGTAACACGTTTTCCCATTTTCTATGTATCGTTTTGTACACAACAACCAAGGCGTGCAAGCCCGCAAAATAACAATAAACGACAGGGGAGAAAACATAGCAAAAAACAAGAAAACACAAATAATACTAAATCCTATATAGGAATAACAACAAACATGCTTTTCAATGTTTGCATTTATAGAACTTGTATATAACTTAATGACTTTTCTTCATTTACCATAAACACTATAAACTTCTATAAACTATAAACACGTTATTTTATATTATCACCGGCGTATCAGATATTGAACAATTAATTAGCGCTCCTTTTTTTTTTTTTTTCTAATAGTAGGTCAAACCTACGCTGCAGTTTACAAACACACTTAAGCCTGCGGGAACCCAGACAGGAAAACACAGTCCTGTTCCTTCACAAACAAGAAGACACAGTCAAGTCTATGGTAACCCTAAGAAACCATGCTCCTCGGTTATTGGTGTCAATGGATCTCATTATCCTGAAACTTTCATGATCGAAACATGGAATACTGTTTGTCAGTTTCCATAAAACTATGCATTAAGAGTAATGCAACAGTCACTTATCATTTTGAGCAGCTGTATCAATTGATAGTTAGATCTTTGTAATGAAATGAATAGACAGTGATCTCAGATGTAATGTGTGAATTGCATTTTGAAATGGTAATACTTTGATGTTAAGTTGTGTCATTTTAGTTCAATGAACAAATGATCTGAGGTTGATGTGTATTGTATCCAAGCAATTGTAAAAAAGTGTTAGAGTTTTGAAAAATGTGCATTTTGATCATCGGGTGTGAGTTTAGTGTCTAGAGTTTTGAAAAATGACATCAAGGTTCTGAAATGAGTGCCAAAGTGATTGTAAAAAAGTGTAATATCAGGGGACAGTGGCTATTAGTGATCTGGCCTTCCGTGGCCTCTGTATTAATGTAACAGGTCACATTGTATGTGTACACTGATACTTGATAGTATAATATAGTACAAGTAAAAAACATACATAGGTATCATAGAAGTATTTTGCAGAAATGATTATGGATAGTTATCAAAATGGAGAGGAAATGCTAAATCCAGTCTCCCCAGGCTGAGCTTCTATTGCTACACCTGCTAAGTGGCTGCTGGCCCCACTATATGGATAGAGCCACACCAAGTACAAGAGTCTCCCCATTGCTATTTATATCTCCCTATCCAGTCTTCTATAGGTGTCAGGGTGGGGTGCCTATTCCCCTGCATGCTTTGAAACCTATAGCACCTGGGACGCACACTTGGGATCCGGTTCCTCTGCCCCTCACATACACATGAGGAATCCCAGGTGCTCAATACGTCATACTGTCTCTTTCATCTCATGTGTAAACTATGGACAAATACATGACTAAACGTGTTAAGTTGCTTTTCCCAGAATGCTTTGCGCCACGATATGCAAATAACGGGGACTATGATTGGCTCCCTGACATTACCCACACTGCGACTGATGCTACCCATTTCACTACCCAACAAAGACCCATAATATGCGTGTGTCTGTCTGTCTGTCTGTCAAAGTATGTGTGTGTGTGTCTGTGTGTGTCTGTGTCTGTCTATCTGTGTGTGTGTGAAAGTGTGTGTGTGTCTGTCTGTCTGTCTGTCATGTAACTTGCACATCTGTGAGGGCACCACTAATGCCGAAAGAGATGTACACATATTGTTTATTTTCCATATATATGTATGTATGTATGTATGCATGTCCAATTGCTTTGACAATACAAATGAATTGAATTGAGAGGGAGAGAGAGAGAGAGAGAGACAGACAGACAGACAGACAGAGAGACACACATACACACACACACACACACACACACACAGAGAGCCAGCCAGCCAGCCAGCCAGCTCAGCGATGACATGACGAGCCTCTCTCAGCTTACTGCTATGACAGCACAGAGCACGTACATTCCGTTTAACAAATCGTTAAACAAAAAAGGTTATAAACACATTGACTACAATACCGGTTAGTAAGACGAAGGTGAGTCTCTCGTTAGTATTATTAGTCAGACATTAAATAACTACGCAGGTTAGTATTTATGTCAGGTAACTTCTCGTTATATATATATCAGTCTCATTAACGTTTAGGTGGAGAGAACGATCCTATCATTACTTGTTACCACAATTTCCCTTAACTGATTATTATTCAATCATTAAGGATAGCCAGGGCCACCTATAATCTGGTGTCTATTAACTTGTGTCAATTTCAGACTAAACAGTTAAACAGGAATGAGAAGATATTTCTCGGCGTTGACAGATTTTATTTCTAAAATTATCAACAAAACAGTTGAATGCAACACACATTTATATTTAAGAAAACTAAATGATATTACACATTCTAGAGTTATGAATCACAGATTAACATTTCTAATTGATTTCTCAAATGTCATGAATCACGAACTCCAAACTGTTAAACTTATCTGAACTTCGTCGCAGAGAGGCCTCTCTGGCTTCGGGCTCAGATAACAGCACACGGCACGAGGTCCGTGTGGTTTGGAACAAAGGCAGTCCGGTTCGGCTTTGTCCAAGAACTTCCACTCAGTCGATGCACCTGGAAGTTGGGGTTTCGCGAATGTAGAGTCTTTTCCAAACAGATTTTCCACTGGTTTGAAGGCTCCAAGGTTGTGCACAAAATCTTCTTTGTAAGCAGGTTTCCACCGTAGTTACTTGAAGACAAAGTCTTTGAGGAAAGCAGGGCCCTGTTCGTTCCAAGGGTCAAGTTTCTTAAGACTCAAATAGCTATTTAAATGACTGACACTTTCGTATTCAGTCGACTTAGTCAATTGTCCAGCTGTAAAACTCCACTGATCAGGTGGGTCTGTAAAGTTATTTATTTAATAAAGTCCTTTAAAAGAATTCTTCGTACGGCTCAATCTCCTTCTCCCAGTTTAATTCTTCTGTTGCCGGCAAAGACTTGGTTGGTTTCTGGTTCCGGTTCTGGCAACAGAGCTACAGGTTGCGAGTTTCTGGTTCAGGTGAGAGAGAGAGTAAGAGAGAGAGACCGTGCGCTGTTCTTTATAGTCTGTCAGATCAATAGGTGATTGGTTCTTGATTTTTTTAGATTGGATTTCGGTTTCAGCCCCCAGTGTCCTATTGGAGGGGGGCTTGATTTATGACTGATGTCAATCCATGCCATCTTTTGGAAATGCCGGTTGGCCCGGGTTCGTAGCTCTATGTCGGGATTTCGGCTCTCGTCCACTTCAAAGAGTTTTTATTACCTACTGGCCCCTTTCTCCTATCTCATAGCAGGATTCCAAACTATTTGGCCTATTCTCGGTGCCATCCTCCCCAAAACTGTCACTTTGATGTAAACCAGTTCCAAGCTGATGAGTTAAGGAACTCTGATAACTTTTGGTGGGGGGAGAAGTCTTCTTTAGATCAGTGCTTCAGCTCAGAGCTAAAATGCTCTTATCAAAATACACCCAACATAACACTACAATAATATATGGTTTGCTAAGTTGTAAATAATGGCTAAAATGCATTTACTGTGCATTCGGTTAATCATTAATTACTAGGTTTATGTTTATTCATTGCATGAATGTGGATCCTTCAAATGTTTAATAAATAATGACTAATATGTAAAGTTAAAAATTAATTACGAGTGTGTTTGTGCTTAACTAATGCATACTTCTGGCCCCTTAAAATAAAGTGTTATCAGATCTCCTTTGAGATATGACTCCCTGCCCTTCAGGTTCTGCAACGTTGAATAAATAAACTTAGATAGCCGCGACTGTTTCCCAAAAATGTATTGTTTCAAATATGCCGTTTAACAGCATTTGTTAGGGGTGTAACGTTACGGTACACAAAACTGACAGTTCGGTACATACCTCGGTTTTGAAGTCTCGGTTCGTTATGGGTTCGGTACAGCGGGGGGGGGAACTAAACATTAATTCCGTTGTGCATGTTTCTAAGCTATGCAAAAGAGATTTCACTTCTTTCTCAGTCTGTCTGGTGATGCATAGCCCACATAGGGCACGTGCAACACATAACACAACATTTAGAAAGTGGGTGACACTTATTTTGTTACATATAAGAGCGACACTACTCCAGACACTCCCTTGCTCGTGATCTAAAGTTAGACAGAGATGCTGTGCTTGGCTGGGGTCACCTATCAGACAGGCCTCACACTTATCAACTAATTCACGGCCAATACAATGTTGTAACACTAGCGCAATAATGCCCTTTATGGTGTGTGTCATCACTAGTGTTACATGATCATCATAGTTTTTACAATTATATCTCGGAACTTCCCTGTCTGAATCAAAACTCTTGTGGGTTCTAGCAAGGCAAGAACAGAAGCATGCAATGTTCAATCTTGTTCGGGGTCTTAAAGAGTTGACAGAGGAATCCATATCACTGGTGTCTGGTACTCCACTATTCTAATGAAGAGAAAAGAAAATAACACTTAAAACTGTAATGTGTGTCGGTCAGTAAAGAAGTACACAACTATACACAGTTGTAGGACCTCTATATTTACCTCTCTTTCCATTGATGGTCCAATTCCATCATCAGTGTCTGAGGTTTTATCCTCCCTGCCATGTTCATGGTCCTTGTCATCATCTTCAGACTCATCACCAGTGTTGACACCTTCGTCTTCATCAGCCATTGGGAGAGCATCCCTGGGGCTCGGAGGAGGAGCGCTGACACTATTCTTTTGATAAACATACAAAGAAGAAAACATGCATTTAAATTCACTTTGCATTGAAATTTATATATACACACATACGGCCTAACAGCATGTAAACACCGGCATACGTTTAAAATTAATAATAATATTCTAAACACGTTTTTAAAGTAAAATAAAGTGTTACCTCTTTTGGGTCCCTGTCTTCCGACCATCTTAATTTTGTGTTAGGTGCCCCCGCATCTTCATCAGCAGCGTGGTCGCTAGGGGGTGTCTTCTTAGCTGGTGTAGCCATAGTGCGCTATGGGGGTTTCCACCAGTTACCGCAGACCTGTTCTGTCCCGAACGGGTGACATGTTTTCTGTGTTTACCAGCATGCTCTTTATACTGTAAATGGTGGCCGGCGGCTCTACAGAGGAGGCGGGGTGTGGGTGGGGTTGGGGGCGTGTGTGGGGACACGTGGGTAAATGGGGGGCAGTGGCTCTACAGAGGAGGAGGAGTGTGGGCGGAGTTGGGTGCGTGTATGGGTGCCACGTGGGTACAGTCATTTGTACCCATTAGGCTCGTGTCCATAACAAATATGTGATAACAATTTATCTCTCCAAATGGTCACCTCACCCAGTGTGTACACGTTGTTTTGAACGTGAGACCATGACCATAGCACGCATAGATACAGATGTCTGTTGGAGATCAACTTTATCGGAGTGAAATAGACACCCCAACATACCGCCCCAACTGAATTCTGTAATAAGAACAACATTTTTGGCGGTTTCCTGGTATGTTATGTGGAATACAATTTTGTGTGATTCTTAGAAAAATTATGAAATACCATTTTGCCCCCCCATAAATAAGCCGCTCCAAGCAGTTAATTTTACACATCCAATATAATATATGAAGGGACACACTCTTCATAATGGCATCTGACTGGGGTCCATTTGATGAGGAAGAGCTAGTAAATGCGTTGTCATGTATTGATGGTAAGAATGTTTTTTATAGTAATAGAGTTGGGTTTAAAAGTGTTAGTATATCATGCATAGTTCATGGTTTGTATAATTTAAGGTGAGAGAGAACCGAGATATTACAGCACAGAATAACAGAGCCGAGACTGTCGGGCCGAGCACCCCGCAGGGGACCACGGAGAGTGGAACTCACAACCCCCAACGCCTACGTCCCGAACAGCGCCTTCCAAACCGCAGGAGACACGTGTTCTGAAGGTGGGCCAAAGCAATGTGTTTAATGGCCAGTTTTATTCAGATTTCATGGTATGCCATAGAACAAGTTGTTACATATTATGAATTAATTACATCTTCTAAAACATAATATCGTGTACATTTATGTGACCAATGTTTGTTTTTTGATTTGACAGTTGTTTAACCCACATAACTACACACTCCCCCACCCACCCCAAGTCACAGAGCAAACTTTGAATGGAGGTGTGTAACATTCACCGTTTTTACCAATGTTATTAATAATAATAATAATAATAATAATAATAATAATAATAATAATATTATATTTTGTATTTGTTCGAAATGTAGTGAAAAGTCACTGTATAAAGTGTAATTGACATGTTTGTTTTATTATAGCTAAAAATGCGGCACAGCCTGCATTGCCCTGCTTGAGAGGCGTGTCAAGTGGAAAACAGCTGAAGAGATCCGATCGTGCTGATAAAGGGAGGTCCGTTCTACAGCGGGGGAGACAGCCACCAGTCACACAAAGGGGAAACACAGCGCCCAGAAAAGCCCTGAGTAAGACAAACCGGGTGGCACACGACACCACCGATGTGGGGGTGCAATGTGTGAAAGTGAACCGACCGAGCTCCGCTACTGTAAAAAGAGGTAAACGGGGTAAAAGCACAGTTAAAGCCACCACTAGTGGGGATACTGAGATGAAATGTGATCAATCACCCTGTGTTGACATACAGACCCCTGGTGATTGTAGGGCCCTGGTGTTTAGCAAGATATGCAGTCAGCTTGTGGAGGCGTTAAACACCGCTCAGTGCAAAATACATGTTTTGACAAATTTGTTAAAACAAATAGGGAATTGACCCGTTTCTGATGAGAGTTTGATGAATCTGTAATTCACACTGTGAATCAATCAGTCTCTGCAAGATCGAGAAGGGTTGTTACAAAAAACAACCAATTCTGAAAACAACAATTGACAAACAATGAAAAAGGAGAAGCACAAAAACTGTCAGTCTGCTTGTGTAATTAGGGGGGTAATGCGAAATAAAATTAATGCTGCGAAAAGAATGCTGCGTAGGCTTAAATTTAGAACAAATGTGTCACAATTAGCACGGTCACAGACACTGTTGCACACTCTCCAGACGGGAGGCCATCCGGTAAACTTGGAAATTCAGGAATATATAGATCAGGATGTATCTAAGGAACTAGCATCGGTAGCTAATAACAATGATAATCAGATCGGGGGTGGTGATGCTGCAATGTTAGAGATGAATAATGAAAATGATGAACAAATGGCTGAGGGTGGCGTTGGCGGGGACCCTCCTCGGGGGTTTTTGGAGATTATTCGTCGCTATGACCGAGAAATTAATAGGTTTCGGGCTATGGAGTTTTATGAAGAATTCAGGTTTGTGAACCTGGATCTGGTACAATCTTATATGAATGCTGTCCGTATTGTGCATGCAGCTGTGCAAGGATTGCTAAATGAAATATCACACAATGTGGGTCCTAATGATTTTGTACAGCTGAGACCGAGCTCGGGGTCATTAAATAATCCTTTCTAATCGAGGAGGCGAAATGTGGGGGAGCTGGACGCTGCAGATTTCTTAGAGAGCATAGCTAATTTACTACAAAGTCACAACAAAATTCTATCACATGTGAGTTTGCGAATAACGGTCACTGTGATTAGAAATATGCAAGGTGGTGGTGGTGTGCGGAGGCGCTTAAAAGGTATATTATTTAGTAAAATAATAGACATAAACCAAGGTAACAATTTATGTTTTGCTGCCAGTGTGTACCGCCTGTGGAAGGGTAAAGAATGCACAGATTCCGAAATGTTATATGGTGCCAAACGAATGCATAGCCAGCTGGGGTTTTCAATTCAGAAAAAAAAATGTTTATCAGATATTCAGGCATTTGAAAGACTATTGGGGGTCATTATCAAAGTATTGTACCATGAAAACGGATGGGAATATTTTACTACGGGGCCTACACCTATAAATTCTAAGTATCCATTGCTCTTATCCTGTATCAAGTGTTGCTCATTGCTTCGCTGTCCTCGTCCTGTACCCTCAGTGTTTTCAGAGCCCGTTCTTGATCTTGTAGAAATATATTGCAGAAGAGCAGAACTACAATCACACTTTTTCAATGCTATTGCTGTTTTCTACCTCCCTGGTGAGGTACCAATGCGGGAAGTTTGTGAGAGTATTTCTAAAATGTGTATGATCCAATACACACAGTTATTTAAAAAGCTGACGTCTTGTACATGCTCACCAGAACCAAGCCTAATTAAATAACACATTTAATATTAAATAAGTACATGTGCAGTAGCCACTTGGACAATTACAGATCCCCAGGTCAAAACACAACAGAAAGACATGGAAGATCGTATTTTCAAATCACACCTGTGGCCCCCCTAACTGTAATTTGGTATTAGTGGGTCAAAGGATTTATTTAGTTCAAGTCATAATAAGATTATATTTTGAAAGGAAACACTACAGGATGTAATATTTAAAATGACTGTGAGTACCTTTCATTAACATTGTTTTAAAGGCTGGGACCAATATGGTGGAATATCTCCAACACACGGACATTGAGAGACTCGACCCCTTTGTGCTGCTGCTCAGAGACCAACTCTCAGTTGTCTCTGAGTAGGCTATGGATCAACTTCCTTTCCTAATATGAAGGAGACAATGGATACAAAACCTATAGGCAACTATGAAAAACAGGTGATTATTGTTATTCTTCTCATTATAAACTACTTAATACATCTCTCGCATAAAGTACAACAGGATAGTGGTGACGTCATTCAGGATTGGATTGCCATTGGTCAAAAGCCCTCTGAGAGAAATTGTGTGGCGACACTCCACACTCTTAGAAGAAATTGTTCTGCACAGAACCATAAAGGGTTCCTCGAGTAATCGCTCTGGTGGATCCCTTTATGGTTCTATGTAGAACCCCTTCAAAGGGGTTACATGAAGAACCCCCAAACATAGCGTTCTATACAGAACCATTCGTTTTAAAATGTTATATATAGAACCCATTCAAAAGGGGGACACGTGCTATACCTGAATTTGTTTTCCAAATACAATCTTTAAAAAATGTATGAGTTCATATATACAAACACACATACACAACGTAGAAATCGCACTACTAGTGAACTAACTTCATTTACATTATATGCCACAACTCCTCAATTTGGAACACAAAAACAAGACATCTGATGTAAAAGTGTAAACTAATTACGAACAGCACTTTTGATTTTTATCTTCAATTCAGGGGCTACTTATTCGAACAGTAAACTGTATTCTCTCTTCAGAGTGACTGGAATGTTTTTGCCTACATTCAACTTAAATATGAAAGTTTCCAAAAACGGCATAGTTTTCTTTAAGGCTATTCAATGCCAAACACAAAATTCTCTCTGCTTTCAGTGCTTGTCCTTCAGCACAATTACACAGGTTCATGATGTTCTCATTTCAATACATTGTTTTCTTATTTAAACTATTTGACTTTGAGCTTACATTGAGAATAAAATCACGTTTGCAAGTAAAACCTGGCCAAGAAAGGAAGCAGCACTACAATAAAACAATACACAGAATACAAAGCAGTTCCTTCAAAAGTGAAAGTGATAAAGAGTGATGTCTGTCAGTAAATTACGTTGAGATCTATTGCATAATCTACAACACCTTATACATCAAACCCAATTTACTAATATTATTGTTATGCATTAATTTGTCACATCTGCCTTTGTTGGTTAGGATAACAGTACAGGATCATCAATATGTACTGAAACGAAACCTGTCCTAGTAAGGTCGTGTCCTAACTGGATTTGACAGAGGAGCATGTAGCTGCCACCACCTTTGGTTTACCGGACGGTCCGGTCGAATAACCCTGGAAGCTAAAATTAGTGATGTTAAAGGGAGAGTGAAAAGCCAAGAGGAAGTATATAACCAAGTCTTTTTAATAACCAATTTAATACGCTGGGTACACAATGTGCAATTTAGGCAAATAGAATAACAATCACAGTATCACTAAACAATCCATAAAAAGTCAATATCCATTAAACAGTTAAGTTAATTTCTCCCTCAAATACATACGACCAATTATTATAATAAAACCGCAATTGACCTTCATTAAAGAAATACTAAAATAAACCATACAATAAACACCAATGTAAGTGAAAAGAAACCACAGTATAAACATCAGATAAACCATACAATAAACACACCAATATAAGTTACCACAATTACAACAGCAATTTCAACTATAAAAGCACACAATACAAACTCTTCAATGTAAAGCCAAAATTCACAACAAGCCAAAAAAAAAACGGGTTAATTGCTGTTTTAGATCAATTGATTGGAATATAGCTAATAGGATCAGCAAAATCCAATCAATCAATCACTCACTTGGCCCTGTTACACAGACTGATTAATAGCAGTATGTTTAAGTCTAACCATAAATTCATAAATTAAAGCAAAGAAACTGTTACTATGGGCAAGGACTTGTATAAAACCAAGTTTAAACAATGAAAACATGTAATCAAATACACATAATCCCACAAACAAACACATATAGATTTAAAATAGAGTCAGAGAGCTCCCGTCAACTGAACAGCTCCCCAGTGGCTCCAGAGGTTCAGCTCCAGGCTGGATCTAAACATTTAACTGTATATAGAGTGCATAAGGCATCACAAATTATAAATAAATTATATATTCTATTATGAGAATAATGTTAAAGTAATACACAATATACACTAAATAATAAAAATAAAGTAATAATAAAGTAAATAAATAGTAATGGTGTCGTCTAAGACCCAGAAGGACAAGGGTTTGTTTGTTAAAAATCATATTATGGACAAATTCTATAAAGTCAAATTAAAGGGAAATGAAAGGCTGACATCCACAGGAGCAGCACTCTGGTGCAGCCCTGACAGCCTGATGTAAAATCCAGGCAGGAGAATGTAAACAGAATAGTGATATATTATAGTCTTATTTTCAGAAAATGTTTGGGGCCAGCATAAAATACCTGAAATAAATTAGACCTTGGATTTAAGATGAGTGAAGTAGTCAAAGGGTACGAATTTGAAGGATACTATAGAAATATAAAATGACAAGCATTGAAGAAGTGAGCTAAATTAACATTGAACCATTTAAAGGAGAAAATAAAAATAAAATACTATTTTACAACCCAGAAATACAAAATAAAATGTTGAAAATTGAATTTGAGCTAATTTCTGAAATGGGAATCTGAGGAAACAGTAAAATATGGTGAAGATATGAATACATAGATGTAGAACCGTCTCGCAAATAAGTGGAGAAATCGTGGAGATAAAGCAAATAGAACTTTAATCAAGCCGCTCGGAAGCCCCACGTCAGGAATAATTCCTTCAGTGAGAACTTAATGTTTACCAACATGAGTGCAGCTTTATAGGAAAATGACGTAACATCTTATGGCCGTTCATCCAATCAGAAGATACAGGTCCGGGTCCGTTTTATGATCTGTCCTCCCGTGAAGAGGTGATGGATCCAAAGCAGATGTCCGTCTTTGATGTGCACTAGGAAGATGCGATCCCACGGTCGTCATTTACCTAGTGTCAATCGCTCGTTAACAGAAACAATTCCTGCCTATCTGGAGAAACGATTAAGTCATAAACAAATTCTCAGCAGACATCTGTAGGCTATTTCGGCACTGGGTGATCTTTCATTTCTGACAGGAGTTTCTAACAAATCAACCTTGTTGACCCTTTACTTGTGCTGCTAAATCTAATCTGCTCAGTCTGTATACAAACTACTTCTAATGCTAGTATTAATATAAAACATTATATAATTATCACAAAACACTTTCTTCAACTTCCTTTACAGAGTCTTCAATAGATAACCAGATACTCCAGGAAATTAAAGGGTCGTTTGGTAGCTGTGAGTTCCACAATGAAGAGTTTTTGAAATTCCCAAATATAAGATCCCTAAATACAATGTGTAGGTAAGAAATTAACTATTGATCAGTTCAACCTAGTTTCGGGAACAGTTCTTCTGAACATGTACCGGTGTAGATTGGACTTCAATAGGAGGAAGTTGACACAATAAGGACATATGAGCCGCGCAGGTGGACAGTCTTAGTGCCCACGCAAACTCTTCATTGGGGAAATCATTGACTGGACACATTTTTTGAAACTTTGTTTTCCTGAGGTACCTGGGAATCATTATTGAAATCAATTAAAAGGCTTATTTTCTAAAAGATATTTTGTTAAGTAAATATTTTAGTTAAAATAATGGAGTGAAATGTGTGTATAAATAGTAATAATACATGTCAATAAATATAACTTGAATTTTCTTGTAAGAAATTAGGAAAAGGAGAAAGAACAGCTGTTAGGATACAGAGCAATTTAGTGGGTCTGGGCGATGTTGAGGAAGGTTTGAGGAAGTTGACGAGGGGTTTAAGAGTTGATGAGGCTTGGGAAGCTGGAAAAAGGGAGTTTGATATGTGTGAAAGACATGTGCTGCCACTTTCAGCATGAGAGTTGTGAAGGTGGTTGAATGGAATATGAGGGAAAATAAGGAAGTTACTGAAGGTATAACTTAATGTAAAATAAATAAATCATTGAATGAGATATAGTTTAAAGTCTAAAGTCATGATATTGTATGGAAATAGTCCTTTCACTAACAGAAATACCCTATCAATTAGGAAGGGATTCACCCCCCAGGAAGGAGGGGGGGGTCAGTGAAAGTGTCTGTGAGCTCAGCTGGGAAATTGAGAATAGTTACATTACTAATGCTAATAATATTGATGTTGATAGTCTTTGGCAAGATGGGCAAGATGGGCACTGCCTGTGGTATCTGTTCCAACAGAGCTCTCGATTGCTTAATTGAACCTTAATCAGAGCATTTTCATTATTTTTAACTGTAGAGGGTTTAAGTTAAGCATAGAATTGTATGAATAACATATTAAAGAACCAACTATTTTTTACACAATTTGAAAAGTACAATCTAAGCCGGTTGTTCATTCAATGGAGTCATTGAGTGTCCGGTTGAACAGAAAGCAGCAGGTCGGGGCCTAACCGATGAGCCGCTGCCCTCTGCTCAAACCTGCAGCTCGCCAGGCAGGCGAGTAGATCCAACACAATTCATATTAAAGATGCGACTCGGGTCCGAGACCGGCAGCAGCCAATGAGAGTCGAGCACATCCACGAAAACAAGTTACATTATTTTGAGTTTTTGATTTTGACTTTCATAAGTATTGATTCAAATACCTCAAATAACAATAGTTGTTTTGGGGCATCATGATGCAAAAGACCTAAATTCCGTGAAATCCTGCCTGTCGTTAAATGTGAGCAGCCCACCATTTTAAATATCGTCTGGGATTTAAAGAATCGCTTTAGCGTGGGTCTAGCTTTAATTTCAACACTTGTCAAGACACTTTTGGACTTTTGCACTTTTTTTACACAACATGAAATGAAAGCTTTTACTTTGCAGAACAATCTGAAGCAGAGTGACCATGATTTCACTTTGCTGTAAAATCATGGTTGCTCTGCGTCAGATTGTTGTGCAGAGTAAAAGTGTGGAAGTGGAAACAGTGTAGCTCATTGCCAGAGCCAGGGATCGGACCTGGGGCTTCATACCTTCAGTCTGACGCGCTCCCGACTGAGCTACTCGGGCAACTCCGGAAAGACCCGGAAGAGCGCTATTAACTGTGCGCTGTTTCTGCTGTCACTCATCTCCTGCAACAGGCCCGTAGCCAGCCTAGTGGAAGGGGGGTTCTTTTTTTCAAAAAGTGGACCTTTTTGCAGTTTTTCCCCTCATTTTGTATTCAATTATGAGGTTTAAATACTTCATTTTGGTTACTTTTTATGCACTAATTTGTGCTGGATTAGCTTGTCTGCTGGTATCTTAACGAGGACGCTTTTTGATGCACCGAAAATATTTACTACAATGTTGTCAAATTGCTTACCAAGATCATGTACCACCTTTTTCAGTCCAAACACACGCATGCACGCACGCAGACACACAGACACATGCGCACACACACACACACACACACACACACACACACACACACACACGTGAATGGAGCGCCGACACATCACACATATTCAGGGTAAAAATCTTCTGAATCGGTCACTGTAGCTAGCTAGTCCCACTGGATGGATAATGGTCAGAATTTACTGTGTTCTTCCTTGACCCATGCTACACCCCTCCACTGAGTTTCGTGAAAATCGGTCTTGTAGTTTTTGTGTAATCTGACAGACACAGACACACACGAGTAAAAACATTAGCTACCTTCTGCGTGGAGTTGACGACTGTTTGCTAGCACGTAGTTAGCGTTATCTATCTCAACTGTTAGATTAGGTAGTAAATATAACAACCTTACCCTGTTTGGCAGTGTTTTTGAACATATGTTCAATATTCTGCGACAATGACGCTGCTGCCTGCTTTCTCTCCCGTCTCTCCTGCTCTTTTCACCCCATACTCACTATCCAGCTTGATGTCGTTTGCATAACGTCAGTTGCTGCGCACAGGGCCAATTTGGTGCCCTAGGCAAGATTTTAAGTGGTGCCCCCTGCATCGCAGGGTCATTGTGTTCATACACTCACAGACTGCATAGCTTTATGTCTTTGAGATCTTCTTTATTTTAGAAACAAAACCCCCACACAAACAGTATAAAAACAGTATTAAAGAAACAAGTGACATAAAATGAATTATAAATACAGTATTATAAAAGTATTGCACGAAAAAACGATATTACAGACACCTTAGTGCAATATGCATAATGTAGCAATGTTCTACAGCAGGGGTAGTCAATTATGTTGTGTCAGGGTCCACATTTCTTGGTCAAGGTATAGTCAAGGTCCAGACATGGACTAAATCTGTGAATTAGTCATTTACCCCGTTGCTTATATTTAGTACATTCATTTCACAAAGTACAAAAATCAACTGGTTAAATAAATGTATATATTTGTATTAAAACGGTTTCAGACCACTTACATTTTAATTTGTTAAAGATTATTGTAGTCATATAGATAAACATAATAGAAACTTTCAAGCATTTTGTGTCTTATTAGATTAAAGTCTGTACCATTTCCCTTTGTCCCACTGTGCACTGCACAAAATTAGTGTTGAAAAATGAGGGCGAAGACGATTGAGTAATTCAGGGTGCGGGTTCTGGGGAAGATTTTAACAACTGGAGACAAGTCAAAAAACAGCTCAAAATCTCCATGAAATCAGGCAGATTTGGACTCAAACATATCTTTGCTTCACAACCACACATCAGCAGCGGAAAATCCCATATCAAGCAACATTATATATGCAAACTGGACGCGGTGCCGGTGGGTGTGATGGAAACGTGTCGCTGCTGAAACGCGTCTGCACTGAAATCCGCTGCGTCCGCCGCTGCCGGACGAGTTTCTAGGTGAACACAAGCTATGGCACCGTGACCCCCGGTCGTGTGCGCACTTTTATATTTTAGAGGCGAGGTTGACAATGTCCAATTTGAGCTGCTTATGTATAGAAATCAGCAAAACCCAATAGCTGTGTTTGTGTTGTTTTTGACAGTACAAAGTGCCGCTGTTGCCCAGTGCAGAGAGAGCAGGGAATCTGCGCGCAGTCAACTCACTGACTGACTCCCTAACAGCAGCTCTATACAGGACATCCCATATTAACACTCACATCCTATTGGCTAATAACCAGGAATTGCTGTGACTTGGTTCCACACAATAACAAGCACTGAGTGCAACAAACCTCCGTACAAATGTTCACTCTTTCGGGCGCCCCTAGCATTTGCCTATTCCGATAGGGCCGGCCTTGGCTTCGCATGTAATACTCCTGTAAAGGATCATTTTAATGAAGACAAAAAAACGGACTTTGGCTACAGGCATGTGCAATGCCGTGTTTATGTGAGAGCTGTGACGCGCTGTAGCAGCAACTACATGTTTTCTACATCTCATCTCTAATGTGAGACAATAAATACATGCATGTGCAAATAGTGCTACATGTTCAATGAATCGCCAACATTGGAATCGGCAGGGACATGTATCTATGTATTTAATATTGGTTTAGTTATTTATTCCTGTAGTGTAAAATAAAAACCGCAAGAGTAGAAAAAGCATTTTTGCACGACCACGGTGTATCTCTGCGCTCGATCATTGTAGCAGTGAATGACGTCATACAAGCCCGCTGTGTCAATCACAGCCAGTGGGCGGTGTCCAGTGCGCTTATTGGCCGACATTATACTTCAGCGTTTAGTGTCACCGTCTCACAAACACTGAAACCCCAGAGGAGATGAGATGTAGTAAACATGTAGTTGCTGCTACAGCGCGTCACAGCTCTCACATAAACACGGCATTGCAGGAGATGAGTGACGGCAGAAACAGCGCACAGTTAATAGCGCCCTTCCGCGCCGATGCTCCGTTGCCGGAGTAGCTCAGCTGGAGAGCAGCAGGGTGACGATCCGGAGGATCCGGGTTCGAGGTCTGGCCCGGCAATGTGTGACTTGACATCCAGCCAATGTTTTTTTATTTGCAGGACGATGTCAAGCAGCGACCATGATTGCACTGCGCTGTATAAGTCATGCTCGCACTGTCCCGGGCCTTTGCTTTTGTATGCAGGATAATCCATGCCAGAATTAAAAATGAATACACAGAGAAAATCATCAATGAATCAATACATGTTGAAAGAAATAAATGAATACATCAATAAATAAATAGACATTTAGACAATAGACATAGGTCAATATGCAGCGGCTCGTTTGGAAAACCGAGCTCAACATCCTTCCCCAACAAATAGGCCACGACTTGCCGCAGCCCTGTAGACGGGGCGTCCATTTTCCACATGAATTTACTAGCTAAGAGTTGTATTGTTGTGCAGAAGCTATTTTTGACTTTGTTCTGAATCGCACTGTCTGTTACACGTGGCTCGAAGCCCAATGTTTGCGCTACAATGTTAACGTTCATATTTCACACTTTCTATGTTTGTCTTTTTTTTAGCCCAAGTGTCCAGGCTTTTCGCGCATGTAGACGATGTGCAAAAAGAAGCGCACTTTCCCGCTCCAGCGCCGCGCTGTTATGTCATGCTGTAAATATAGTAGTACTGTGATGAGCCAGTCGGCTCTGTCACTGATTGAATTGGCTCTTATTAACCCTAATTGGACTGAGCATTGCGACCAATCACGGGATGTCATACCGGGAGCAGATGGGGATATAAGCAGTGCTCAGAAGACACAAGAGAGACTCTTTCTACGGCTAGCATTGCTTGTGTTGGTTTGTGTGCAGATAATAGGGGGCTGCTTGTTTTTACATGTGCAGTGTGCAGTGTGCAGTGTGCAGTGTGCAGTGTGCAGTGTGCAGTGTGCAGTGTGCAGTGTGCAGTGTGCAGTGTGCAGTGTGCAGTGTGCGCCAAATGCTGGGGAGCTGTTCAGTTGACGGGAGCTCTCTGACTCTATTTTAAATCTATATGTGTTTGTTTGTGGGATTATGTGTATTTGATTACATGTTTTCATTGGGCAAGGACTTGTATAAAACCAAGTTTAAACATAGTATCAGTTTCTTTGCTTTAATTTATGAATTTATGGTTAGACTTAAACATACTGCTATTAATCAGTCTGTGTAACAGGGCCAAGTGAGTGATTGATTGATTGGATTGTGCTGATCCTATTAGCTATATTCCAATCAATTGATCTAAAACAACAATTAACCCATTTTTTTTTTTTTTTTTGGCTTTACATTGAAGAGTTTGTATTGTGCTTTTATAGTTGAAATTGCTGTTGTAATTGTGGTAACTTATATTGGTGTGTTTATTGTATGGTTTATCTGATGTTTATATTGTGGTTTCTTTTCACTTACATTGGTGTTTATTGTATGGTTTATTTTAGTATTTCTTTAATGAAGGTCAATTGCGGTTTTATTATATTAATTGGTCGTATGTATTTGAGGGAGAAATTAACTTAACTGTTTAATGGATATTGACTTTTTATGGATTGTTTAGTGATACTGTGATTGTTATTCTATTTGCCTAAATTGCACATTGTGTACCCAGCGTATTAAATTGGTTATTAAAAAGACTTGGTTATATACTTCCTCTTGGCTTTTCACTCTCCCTTTAACATCACTAATTTTAGCTTCCAGGGTTATTCGACCAGACCGTCCGGTAAACCAAAGGTGGTGGCAGCTACACGCTCCTCTGTCAAATCCAGTTAGGACACGACCTTACTAGGACAGGTTTCGTTACAGTACATTTTGATGATCCTGTACTGTTATCCTTACCAGCAAAGGCAGATGTGACAAATGAATGCATAACAATAATATTAGTAAATTGGGTTTGATGTATAAGGTGTTGTAGATTATGCAATAGAGGGCGGTGACGTGCACTAGGAGACTATACTATTTTGTGCATATGGCTCTCCTAATATTTTCGGTCAGCTTATTACCCAAAATATCAAATACTCTTCAGGATTGCATTCCACAAATGAAGCCAATCCGTTTTTAGTGTTTCTCTGAACACATCCAAGCTTACCTAGGCGCTACATATTCTTTTCAATTACCCGTAATTCTGATTTGTATTTTGGCTTGTTAATAGAAGTTATTGAAGTTGGACTCCTAATTCAAAATAACCAATATGTATCTCAACGTAATTTACTGACAGACATCACTCTTTATCACTTTCACTTTTGAAGGAACTGCTTTGTATTCTGTGTATTGTTTTATTGTAGTGCTGCTTCCTTTCTTGGCCAGGTTTTACTTGCAAAAGTGATTTTATTCTCAATGTAAGCTCAAAGTCAAATAGTTTAAATAAGAAAACAATGTATTGAAATGAGAACATCATGAACCTGTGTAATTGTGCTGAAGGACAAGCACTGAAAGCAGAGAGAATTTTGTGTTTGGCATTGAATAGCCTTAAAGAAAACTATGCCGTTTTTGGAAACTTTCATATTTAAGTTGAATGTAGGCAAAAACATTCCAGTCACTCTGAAGAGAGAATACAGTTTACTGTGCGAATAAGTAGCCCCTGAATTGAAGATAAAAATCAAAAGTGCTGTTCGTAATTAGTTTACACTTTTACATCATATGTCTTGTTTTTGCTTTCCAAATTGAGGAGTTGTGGCATATAATGTAAATGAAGTTACTTCACTAGTAGTGTGATTTCTACGTTGTGTATGTGTGTTTGTATATATGAACTCATACATTTTTTAAAGATTGTATTTGGAAAACAAATTCAGGTATAGCACGTGTCCCCCTTTTGAATGGGTTCTATATATAACATTTTAAAACGAATGGTTCTGTGTAGAACGCTATGTTTGGGGGTTCTTCATGTAACCCCTTTGAAGGGGTTCTACATAGAACCATAAAGGGATCCACCAGAGCGATTACTCGAGGAACCCTTTATGGTTCTGTGCAGAACAATTTCTTCTAAGAGTGTGGAGTGTCGCCACACAATTTCTCTCAGAGGGCTTTTGACCAATGGCAATCCAATCCTGAATGACGTCACCACTATCCTGTTGTACTTTATGCGAGAGATGTATTAAGTAGTTTATAATGAGAAGAATAACAATAATCGCCTGTTTTTCATAGTTGCCTATAGGTTTTGTATCCATTGTCTCCTTCATATTAGGAAAGGAAGTTGATCCATAGCCTACTCAGAGACAACTGAGAGTTGGTCTCTGAGCAGCAGCACAAAGGGGTCGAGTCTCTCAATGTCCGTGTGTTGGAGATATTCCACCATATTGGTCCCAGCCTTTAAAACAATGTTAAAGAAGATGTTAAAGATATTGTAGAAATATATTGCAGAAGAGCAGAACTACAATCACACTTTTTCAATGCTATTGCTGTTTTCTACCTCCCTGGTGAGGTACCAGTGCGGGAAGTTTGAGAGAGTATTTCTAAAATGTGTATGATCCAATACACACAGTTATTTAAAAAGCTGACGTCTTGTACATGCTCACCAGAACCAAGCCTAATTAAATAACACATTTAATATTAAATAAGTACATGTGCAGTAGCCACTTGGACAATTACAGATCCCCAGGTCAAAACACAACAGAAAGACATGGAAGATTGTATTTTCAAATCACATCTGTGGCCCCCCTAACTGTAATTTGGTATTAGTGGGTCAAAGGATTTATTTGGTTCAAGTGATAATAAGATCATATTTTGAAAACAAGCACTACAGGATGTCATATTTAAAATGACTGTGAGTACCTTTCTTTAGTGACGGTTCTGAGGGGGGCAGGGATTAGTTGAGTGTGCTAATTGGAGCTGTGAAGTGTGCAGAGAAAATACAAATGTTTTCTTTTAATATGAAAACAAAGAACTTTTTTTTAACACCGACCTGGGATTGTGTTTCTTTCCAAGTTTCCTTATTGTTTCTGAGAAGAGACTGTTCACTTGCAATGTGAACTGGACCCGTGTGACTCGCAGGTAAGGAGAGCCCGTGTTGAACTAAGATGGCTACAGTGAGTTTTCCTGGACAAAGCTCGGGCAAAGGATAGCGCAGAGTGCACCTGCACCTGAGATTGTGTTGAGAAGCTTTGTGATAAGAGCAGGTAAAGAGGGAAAAGAAACACAAGTATTTTCTTTGTTTGAAGAACACATTTTGTTTTAACTGAAACGGGACTACAACTTTTGAAAGGGAAATAGTTGCTAGTGCACTGTATTTTTATTGAGTTTATTAGAAGAAAAAAAGCTTATATTTTGGACAGAACGAACTCGTTTGGCATGCAACTAGCAGCAAACGATGAGAAGCAAACAAAACAGTTAGCAAGTTAGCAAGTTACAGGCTGTCCTAGGTCCGGGGGTGCTTATGGTTGTTTATGGGTTCCCTTACCTTAGCCAGTGTCATGTACGGGTGTCCGTACCTTACTGGAGTGTTTGTTTTTATTATAATATATATACATAATATATAATAATGTAATATTTCAGATAAATCGTCACAGTGAGTGACACCAGCATTATTGGTTTTTTGAGAAATAAAAAAACAGAATGTAGAGAAGAAAATGTTGGAAGGAAGTTGGGAGAAAGACTGGTCTCCGAAGGAGCACCGGGACTGGTGGAAGCAACAACAACCAGATAAGACAGAGAAAGGAATTGTGATATTGTGTCAGGTTGGTGAGAATCAAGAAAAGAAAATAACAGAAATGGAAGATCATCATAAACAGTAATGTGAATTGAGAGAAGAAGTTGTGATAGAATTAATAGAACTACAAGGCAAATTAGAAGGGCAAGAAAAGTGGTCAGAAAAGGTGAAGGTGTAGGTGCGCGATGTGCTGCCGTGTTAGGAGCGCGTCGCGACACAGATCACTCCAAGGACGACAGGCCCGATTGGGATGATTTAGATCGCAAAGCATGGGAATATGAAAAAGGAGGTTTTGCTAGCGCTCCTCCCCCATATAATCCGGAATATAAATCAATCACTGATTTTGGTTATAATAATACATTGTATCCAGATCTGACCGCTCTGAAAACGGTCCCAGCTGCACCCATGCAAGTCAAAACTAGACAGAGTAAAGAGGAAGGTCAATCAATAGTCTATACGACTAAAACCCATGTCCCCTTCTCCCCAGGAGAAAAAGAAATGATATGGGCGTCCCTCCCAAAATTAAAACCAAACCAGGGTAACACAACTTTTTGGGATATTCTAGATGAAAAGATGGTTATTCACCTCCTTCACCCGCACGATGTACACATCATCGTGAAGGCTAAATGTCCGCCCAACATTTGGCTACAGTTACTACGAGAATATCAGACCGGGGAGTGGGCTAATGTAGCCTCTACAGATGAGGAGGAAATAACAGAACTTTTTCACAATGGATCAAGAAAACTGAGATAGTGAAATAATGAAATAATCGAGTGGGATTATTTGACATTTTATTCTAACTAATCATAAGCTTAAATAATAAGTTATAAGGGCTGTTTGAGACACTGCAGGGTCAATAAAACATGCCACAGATCGGATATCTGAATTATCTTTAGATATCAATGTGTATGTGCTTTGTGTGTTTATGTATATGTATAGTTTGAAGGTGATATAAGGTAAATGTCTATGTTTTGGCAATCATTTTAGAATTATATTTAAAAATGTAACAACAGATTTATCATATTCATGAGGATCTTTGGCTCTATACAGAGTGCCTCAAGCATCAGAAATCAGAAAGAAAGACTATTATAAGAAAAGTAATCCAAAATATACATTGAATAAACAGATGGATAATAATAGTAATACATAAATAGTCATGGTGTCTCCACAAGAAGAACCAGAATTTGTTTGTTAAACATCATGTTATGGACAAGCTCTGTCAAAAGTCAAATTCAAGGAAACGAAAGGCTAGAAGAGAGCCTGGTGCAGCCCTGACAGCCTGTGAAAGCAGGAGAATGTAAACAGTCTGGTGACATGTTACAGTCTTTCAGAAAATGTTTGGTTATTGGTGCCTAGCATATAATACCTGAAATGAAAGTCAAAGTAGACCATGGTTTTAAGATGAGTGATGTAGGAAAAGGGTAAGATACCGCAGAAGTATAAGATTACAACTATAGAATAAGTAAGCTCAAGTAATATAAAATGCTTTACAGGAGAAAAGTAAGAATGGAAAGGAAGAGTAAAAGAGAAGGTGTCCTAGGATTATGGGAATCATTATTGAGATCAATGGCCTATTGGCTAATATTTTGTTAGGTACATATATGACTTCAATAAACGAATAATGGAGTGACATCTGTATAAATATAAATAAAACATTGATAAAAAAACCTGAATACATTTCTTGTAAGAAATTAAGAATAGGAGAAAGAATAGCTGTTAGAATGCAGAGCAATGTTGACCAAAGTTGAAGAGGGTTTGAGTAAGTTGACGAGGGTCTGAGTAAGTTGATAAGGCTTGGGAAGCAGGAAAAGGCGAGTTTGATGTGTGTGAGACAAATGTGCTGCCACTTTTAGCACAGAGAGCTTCTGATGGTGATTGAATGAAACGTGGGAAAATACGGACGTTACTGAAGATATAACTTGATGTAGAATAAATGAATAAATAATTGAATGAGATATGAGTTAGTTTAAAGTCTAATGTCATGAAACTTTGACTGTATGGAAATAGTTCTTTCACAAACAGTAATACCCTATCAATTAGGAAGGAAGTCCATAAATAAACCAGTGTAAGGGATTGAGATTAGGGAACTGCCTTATGAGTAAATGCAAGTGTTCTACTACAAACGGTGCAACAGTGTCTATAAACTAATGTCCTGGGATATAAGGAATGGTTACATTACTAGACGCAACACCACTTTTGCAACAGGGCCTAACCATCCTCACTGCTCCCTGGACAAGTCGGTGGCTCCCCCTGTCCAGTCCACGGTCCCTGTCACCCCCTGTGTCTGGACCGGACGGACCCCCACTTCTACCATGTCTGGATATCGGAACTGGAATGTCGCCTCATCCTCAGTGATAATGTCCTGCTGGTCTATACGGGAGAGTCTAGCCAGTGGGCAGCGCTGGGGCACATCTACAGGGTAGGGGAAAAGATTTAACACTGGCAACGGGACCCTACCCTGGCATACCCACGTGATGGTCCGTGCCACCTGCCGCTCTCGCTCCTCATCCCAAGCCTCGATCAGGACACAGTATTCCGCTATGTGGGGGAACTCTGGCACCTGTGCCCACAGCACCATCTCACTGCAGGGCGGAATCTGGACAGTGGACTGCCGGGTCAGCCTCGTTAACGTTAATGTTAACCCTCTTCTCGCTTTCTCTGTTTGCCGGTTTCCCTGTTTGCCGGTTTCCAGCTGCCCTGCCCACTGCATGGAGGAATACCCAAGCAACACAGCGCCCAGGTTAGTAGGTCCAGTATGTAAACAGACACTGTAATGTTCAATGTCTTTCCTCGATCGCTTATAATCCAAGGAGGGGAGAGGGGTGGGCACAGCAGGAAATCACTCGCAGCTTGGCGTCTTAAACTTCTCTACGTTTCCACACTCCATGGAAATCAGCGAAACCAAAGGTGCACTCACTGTAGCCTCCAGAGGAATCCATCTCTCTCTGCTTCTGTCCTAGTGATGGGAATTCCGGCTGGTTTCAGTGAGCCAGACCATTTGGCTCAATTCAGCAATAAGAGCCGGCTCTTTCGGCTCCCAAATGGCTCTTCATTTAGTACCACTTCTGGCTTTTATAATTCAGGCAAATTTAGCAATGTTTGGACCTATGATTGGTATGTGTGCACATACATCACTTATTCAATGTAATTATACTTAATCTTATAATTTCCAGAATACCATAATTTACATGTTTTGTATTAAAAAAAAAAACGTAAATCATGTGAAAACATCAAACACTATTACACATGTGTATTGAACGTTTTATTTATATTGAACTATCCAAAACACAAACCATTCCAAGCAAACCACACTCAAAATGGAACCATATAACAAATAAAAAATGAATTACAATGCGCATAACGGCAGCATCCAACAGTTCTAGATGTATATATTACCAGTGACCTTGTCTTTAGTGCAGACTGACATTAAGAAAGTCTAAGTGCCTCAGCTTACAGGGGCTGATCCGGTTTCTGTTATTATCTGCCCTGTTTTGGAGAAGATTCTTTCTGAAGGGACTGATGTTGCTACGATGCAGAGTCTCCCTGCCATCACCTTGACCAGTCGTGGGTAGACTGAAGCCTCGGTCTCCCACCAGCTCAGCGGGTCTGTGGCTCTTTGGATAAGGGGCTCTTCAAGATAGGATCTTACTTCCAGTATAGCATCTGCTGTGGGATTCCTTCTTGCAGTGTCTCCTGTTGCTCTTTCATCAAAGAACCTCCAAACAGCAGACGTTTGTGGCTCCACTTCTAGTGCCCCTGCTCCCTCTTCTCCCTCTTGGCCTCCTAGTGGTGTAGCCTGCTGGCTGCTGGGGCTGCATCTTGCTGCTGCTGTTACTCTTTGAGGTGCCTCATCAACAGCTCTGTTGTCATTGAAGGACAGCTGTTTGAACCTTGGGTCCAGTATGGTGGTTTCTGAGAGAACAGTATTGTATTCCATTCTGTGGAACTTTCTTTCCATAGATGCACAGAGAGCAGTCACCAACTCTCTCTCTTTCCCTTTGGTTACTGTTCCTCCTGTCTGGTGGTGGGCTGTTATTCTCTGCAGACCCTTGCACAGGAGTAGCATTTTGGAGGCTGTCACGTAGCTGAAAAAAAAGAGAAAACTCAGAATTATGCTTTGTTTTATTATGTGGTATATGGACTTTGTTCAGTTTATTCTTGTCTATTATTACTGCCATTCCCCTCTAATATGCACCTCAAATATGCAATTATGTAATACTAATGTAAAAACAGTTGTCCATTGTACCTGTCTGCACTGATCTCCACAGTGACTGCTCAAAGGGTTCCTGAACAGTGCATGTCTCTCGCACTTCCTCCCACTCTTCTTGGCTCAGAGCATCAACAGGTGCATTGATAATGGCCAAGGTAGAGATGATTGCATCCTTGGACTCCAGAACCCGTTTCAGCATATGAAATGTTGAATTCCACCTTCTTGTTTGGACCTCAGCTCAGGCATACCCATCTGGCGTTGAGAAGACTTCAGCTTCTCTGTGGCTCGTGTGCTCTTATGGAAGAATTCCCGCATCGCCTTCACTTTGTTCACAGTGGGCTTCATCACCTTCAGGGCATCTCTTACAACCAGGTTGATTGTGTGCACGAGACATGGGTGGTGGGTCCATTTCAAGATGTTAAAAAGCTTTGGTGATGTTAGCTGCGTTGTCAGTAACACAGCAATCCACTTTGTTTTCTACTTGCCACCCTTTTTTTGCACTCTTAGCAGTCCCTCTGCCAAGTTATCTGAAGTGTGTCTGCCACTAAACTCAAAACAGTCCAGAAGATTGGACACCATTTTTTATAATTTTCAATGAAGTGACATGTAGCAGACATGAAGGAAGTGGTGGCTCTGGATGTCCAGCAGTCAGTTGTCAGGCAAAGTGCTGTAGCCTTTTTAACCCTTTCTTGCAGTGAAGCACATTGTCTGTCATACAGTCTTGGAATAGTTGTTTGGGAGAGTGTTTTCCTGCTTGGAAGAACATACATTGGATTGAGAGCATGGGTGTAGCTTCTAAATCCCTTGTCCTCCACGACTGAGAATGGTTGGAATTCCCTTGCAATAATTTTAGCCAATACCTCATCAATTGTGTTTGGTCTTGCTGGGGTCATGGCCTTTGGCATAAATTGGCTTATAGAACTATGGGTTGCAATAGGTCGCAGTACCTGATGCCTGAGGGGTGGCTGTGAGCACTGCAGCAGCAATGGTTCCAGTAATCGCACAGGTATTTTCATTTTCAGTAGCAGGCATGCTAGCTTGCCTGTTTTCTTCCAACTGCATTGATGGATTTATAATTCTAATGTGTCTGTGAAGGTTGTTAGTAGACCCTGCTTGATATGATACTTTACAATTTTTACATTCTGCCTTTGTTGTTTATATTATCAAAATGCATCCAAATGCTACTTCGTTTGTGCCTGTCACTCATCTTGTTTTCTGACCCGTAATTAAAGATGAACTTTTCGCCACACTGCTCGGCCGCACCACTCGCACTGACTGAATGTTGTGTTGAGGTGTGTGTGCTGCACCAAACGGGAGCACCGGGACAATGTCATCATACGCAGCACATCAACACAACATTCATACTTTTATTCTGTCTTGTATTCATTTATAAGAAATAAAAACATAAGAACAGACATCCTTTCTCAGATGGGACCCGGCACATTCGCGAACGACATCACTATTCTGTCCCTGTGCGCCGTGTTGATCTGGGTCCTGCTCCCAGGTCTGCCACCTCCCCTCCTGTCTGCTGAAGTCCACTTTCCAATGTGGGAGGTCTCTGCGGCTCGTATCAGACGCTCCCTCCTCTCCTCTCCCAGGGCAGGGTGATTAAGTGGGGACGCGTGTGAAGAGTGCAGGTGGACCCAGGTGAGTTGTGCGGTGGTGATTGGCTCAAAGAAACACAAATAATAAGGCACGCGTGCAAACAATCAAAATAATACTAAGTGAATAACAAATTAAACAATAAAGTGAAAGATAATCAACACACAAAATAATGGCAATATAGAACCAAACAAAATACACAAGCCATATTGCATAAAGTGAAGTGAAATATAAATATAATAAGTAATGGTGATTAAGGAGCTAATTAACACCGTCCGTGACATTTACATTGGTTGGGTGTGTGGATACCAATAATTATTTTTGTTTTATTGAAATACAAAATAATTCTATTTTTCCGAAGTGCTGAACTTTAATACAGTCTAGAAAGATTAATATTTTTTGTCTTGGGCTATATTATTATTACCATAGTTTTTCTATTGTATAAGTATCTTGGAGTAGGGGCATCTCACCTGTCCTGTAAGATTTGGGAGGGTAGGAATAGTGTAGTTATTTTCTCTGTTTACTTGTTGTGTGCCCCATTACTGTTAGTTCAGGTAGCCACTGTGAATTTAAATCCTGAACCCTACTTTGCCAAATAAGGTCACAGCTTTACTTTGGTATGTAAAAAAAAAAAGAAATAAGAAAGAAAAGAAAACGCAGGATAGGCACATACCTCAAATTTGGCACATACCCCCTGTGGCCCCCCTAACTGGCACCGTGGACAAAACACTGTCAGCACCCCCCCCACCACTAACATCATGGACAATACACCCCCCCGATGATGGCCCCGCTACGATTACAACTGGCCCCAGCCATGCCCCCCGAGATGAAAGGGGCTAGAACCACCGCTGAATGGCTTGTTAGTGAGTTTGACTTAGGATCATGTTTTTAGTTGTTTAATATCTGCAATATGAATAGCCTACAATCATTACACATAAGTTTGATTTAAAATAACTAATTAAAGGTTAGATATACTGTATAACTTTGAATACTATTCTATACGGAGACATTATGTATTCTTACCATGGCAACTTCGATATTCTTGTTTCTATTAACTTTTGCATGTAAAGATTACATATTGTGGTTATGGGATACTTCGTTGCATTTTTTGGCATGTTGTTGTTTTCTTTTATGTGTGACTTTTAACTTTATACCCTATAGGATCCAATAACTTTAAACAGTATAACAATAATAATATTATAAGAGAAGACCAGCTAATGTATTGTTTACATGCAAAACCTTGGAAAAACATACTATAGTAAGCAAATGTAAACTATGAGGAAATATAATATTTGCACCCACAGTATAATGGACTGGGGGATAATCAGTATTTAAAAACTTTAAACTTTCAATATTTCCTTAAGTGACATTACGTGTACATCTAGATTGGTGATTGTTTCGTTACTCTGTAGTATTTCCTTCTTTGCGTCATCCTGCCGAGCTCATGAATTCTTGCCAAGGATGTTTTTCCTTGACTCCTTTGTCTCCGCAGTGAGGCTGACTGGGACGAAGTATGGCTGTGGAGATGGGGGTGTGGGGCCTGCACGGTCATGGTCTCGCAATACCAGCCCCAGTCCAAGAGGATACTGTATATTTTCTGTGACATCTTCCGAGGAACAGTGCCTTCATTGAAACTGTGGCGACATAGAAACTAAAGCAATCTTCTGTCCTGTCTCGAAGCAGTACAAGGAGAAGCTGACATGGGAGACGTCAAACAGCAGTTAGATTATTTATTATTATTTGTAAACCTAATAAACTGCCTGGCTTGAAATGTCTCTATGGTGACATAGTGAAAAAAGGTGTTACGAGTTGGACGCCATGGCGTAACAAACTGAAAAAAACAGTTTTCGGCTAGAGAACATTTGACAGTACCTGATATTATGGCAACTGCCCTGTTTTGGAAATTACAACATTTAATATCTTTGGTTTATATTTACAATAGGGCTATTTTGAAACATTAAGGCAGATTGCATGCTTCTCCTGAAACCTCCGAAGTTTTCCTGTCCTGTCTTCCTGTCATGCGATATGTTTATATTGTATATTGTTCAGCTCGGCTACTCTTTCTGATTAGCCAGCTATGTATTATATTGTATTTTTCTCATTGGGTCTGTGACCCGCTCCTATTGGATCAGGGGTCCACTGCCATGATATTGCGCGGAGGCCGCACAAGTGCTTGATTGCCTACACCAGACATTGTGCAAGTAGATTACGGCCTCGCTCCTAGCTGCACTAGTAGAGCAGCCGGCCTTGTTCTTGTAAGTGGAGGGCATAAGAGTTAACCTCTGTAGCCCTGCTTTGTATATGCAGATAGCAGACAGCTCCCGGTAGAGCGTGACTATGGTCCTCGCTCCTGGACGGCTCAGGTGCGGCCCTACGGGATCCCTGAGGTAACTGTCTGGAGTTGTGTTGCCTAGGCACCCTTGCGGTGCACCTCGTGGCAGGCTCCCTTATCAGCTCGCTGCCTCCGCCCCTGCGACGGCTTTGTTATACAGCAACCCCTCCCCCTTGGGCAGTGCTTCCGACTTGAAAGATAACGATAGGTTGCGTATGCAATACAGTACACACAAACCATTATTTGAATAGGCACACAAAGCGCCAACTAAGCATGAATGATAGTATAAATGAAAAACACTTGTGGCTTTTGCTTTTTCATGTACAGGGCATAGCAGTTTGCAATAAAGTTTATTCATACATGTAGTAAACACACATACACACAGGCATCCAAATGTGTAAAGTATGCTTCCAACAAGGCCGACTTCATCTCCGCCTTCGCCTCCCACCACTCTCTGGATTTCCTCGCTCTCACTGAGACATGGATCTCCCCGGAGAACTCATCCACCCCTGCTGCCTTATCCTCTGTGTTTGTCCTGTCCCACTCCCCCTGTCTTACTGGGTGGGGGGGGAATAGGGCTCCTGCTCTCCCCTTCTCTGCTATTCTCTGTGCCACCCCCCTCTCTCTCCTCTATCGCCTCCAACAGCTTTGAATTCCCTCTCACCTCTTTCTTCTAGTTCTCTACTGTCCTCCTGGTCCACTCACCACCTTCCTGGATGAACTCGACTTTCTTCTCTCCTCCCTCCCCTCGCTGTCCTCACCTACCATCCTCTCCAAACCCTCCCACTCTGCCGGATTTCTTCCTCTCTTTTACTCCTTTAACTTCTCTCTCTCCGTCTCCACCCACTCACAGTGCAGGCTGCCAGTTAGACCTCATCTTGTCTAGAGGCTGTTCCCCTTCGCAACTCTTCGTGACACCCCTGGACATCTCAGACTCAGAATCACCACCGAGACGGCTCTCCTGGCAGTCACTGACTCCCCCCGGTGTGCTCGGGCGGCCTCCCTCTCCTCAGTCCTCATCCTCCTTGATCTCTCTGCAGCATTTGACACTGTCGATCACTCCATCCTCCTCTCCTACCTCGCTGACCTCGGTATCTCTGGAACTGCTCTCACCTGGATCTCCTCCTACCTCAACGACTGGACCTACCAAGTGACATGGCAAGGTTCCTCATCCACCCCCCAACCTCTCCTCATAGACGTACCCCAAGGCTCCATCCTGGGCCCGCTCCTGTTCTCTCTCTACACTCGCTCCCTGGGCCCCCTCATCGCATCCCATGGTTTCTCCAACCACTTCTATGCAGATGATGCCCAGATCTTCCTGTCTTTTCCCTCTTCTGACCCTCTCATCCCTTCTCGCATCTCTTCCTGTTTGTCTGCTATCTCCGCCTGGATGCAGTCACACCACCTCAAGCTCAACCTCTCTAAATCGGATCTCCTCTTTTTCCCCCACTCTTCCTCACCTTCTGCTGATCTCCCCATCTCAATCCCCTTGGAATCCACCACACTTTCTCCTGCTTCTTCCGCTAAAAATCTAGGAGTCATTCTTGATCCTGCGCTCTCCTACACCCAGCACATCACCACACTGACAGGCACCTGCAGATTCTTCCTGAGCAACATACGCCGAATCCGTCCCTTCCGCACCAACTTCTTGACTCAGCTGCTCGTCCAGTCACTGGTCCTCTCCCGCCTGGACTACTGCAACTCCCTCCTGGCCGGCCTGCCTGCAACTACTACCCGCCGCTCCAGCTCATCCAGAACTCTGCGGCTCGCCTGGTAATCTCTTTCCCTCGCACACACTACTCCACTGCTCCGCTCCCGCCACTGGCTCCCGATACCGACACAATATTATTATTATTTTTTTTATTTCTTGGCAGACGCCCTTATCCAGGGCGACTTATAAAATAAGTGCAATACAAAGTGCAAGAATACAGTTAAATACAAGGCATCAAACATTACAGATTCAAATTTACATTAAACAAAGCAATTCAAGATATAATACATTTTACAACTTCCAATTTATACAGTTAAGTGCAGTAAGTGCGGACATACATCCTGGAAAGTAAAGCTAAGTGCTGTCAAGATGTAAGGTACAGTCAAGGGTTACAGGAAAGGGAGCAAGGAGGAAAATCAATCAATAATCCAAGAAGCATGACAAAATGCTATGAAGTGCTATCTAACGGGGATTAAAGGGACTAATATTACAAGTACTGTCTGAAAAGATGTCTTGAGTTAGCGCCGGAAGGATATATTAGTTGTAATATTAGTCCCTTTACTCTCCTGTAAGGTAGCACTTCACAACATTTTACCATGCTTCTTGCCTTGTATTACTAATACTTGTATTATTGATTTCCCCCTTGCTCCCTTTCCCGTAGCCCTTGACTGGGACCTAACATCTTGACAGCACTTAGCTTTCACTTTCCAGGATGTATGACTTTACTTATTGTATTTACTTGTGTAAATTGGAAGTTGTAAAATGTATTATGTTTTGAATTGCCTTGTATAATGTAAATTTGAATTTGTAATGTTTGATGCCTTGTACTGAATTGTATTCTTGCACTTTGTATTGCGCTTCTATTTTGTAAGTCGCCCTGGATAAGAGCGTCTGCCAAGAAATAAAAATAATACTAATAATGTGTATTCCCGAACATACAGTGAGGGGAAAAAAGTATTTGATCCCCTGCTGATTTTGTACGTTTGCCCACTGACAAAAAAATGATCAGTCTATAATTTTAATGGTAGGTGTATTTTAACAGTGAGAGACAGAATAACAACAAAAAAATCCAGAAAAACGCATTTCAAAAAAGTTATAAATTGATTTGCATGTTAATGAGGGAAATAAGTATTTGATCCCCTATCAATCAGCAAGATTTCTGGCTCCCAGGTGTCTTTAATACAGGTAATGAGCTGAGGTTAGGAGCACTCTCTTAAAGGGAGCACTCTCTTAAACGTACAAAATCAGCAGGGAATCAAATACTTTTTTCCCTCACTGTAACCCATTATCAATACAAATAAGGGGAATGTTTTTTTTTCTTTCTCTCAATGTTCTAACACTCCTCAAACAACAAAAATGCAGTAGAAGAAAAGACATTTGTGCTAGGAAAAAGAACAGAAAAAATTAGGCTACATCTCACCTTCTTTGTGGGTCTGGCCATAAGACTTCATCCACATCACATGCGATGTTGTCTTGAGCCAGGCAGCATGGAAAGTATCGCTTGGAGTGCCATATCCAGGCCTGGCATGACCCCTGATCGATGTCTCCACAAGCCTCCTCCATTGCCTGTAGAAGGGGTATGCGTTGGTGGGGCTGGCGATCATACACCTTCCAACGTCATACAGAGAAGAATTCTTCAATAGGATTCAAGAACGCAGATTATGGGGGCGATTGAGTTTGATGAAAAGTGGGTGACCTGTGAACCAATTGCGGACCACAGCAGCCCGGTGGAAACTAACATTGTCCCAGATGATAACGTACCTGGGCTTTTCTGGCACCCAGTCATTAGGGATTAGTCTGTTTGTGGAGGGTGTCCAGAAATGTGATGATGTGTGCAGTGTTGTATGGGCCAAGGATTGCATGATGGTGAAGGACCGCACACATTGTTACGTTGCCACCACGTTGTCCTGGGACGTTGATGATTGCACGGTGTCCGATGATATTTCTGCCGTGGCCGCTTGTTTTTGCAAGATTGAAACCTGCCTCGTCCACATATATTAGCTCACGATGCACTGAATCTGCTTCTAGCTCCATGACAAAACAATGTAGCACAGTATGAAAAGACAGGGATCAGTCAATATGATGTAGCACCGTGCACTTCCAGATCCAGTACCAATGATAGGATAGTATAGCTTACGTGCAGATATTCATATCTCAGTTGTTTTACACGGTCTGAGTTTTGTTCGAAAGGAACTCTGTATAGCTGCTTCATCCCAATTCTATTAAGTTTCAGTAGACGAGAGAGTGCCGAGAGACTCACTCTGTTGATGTTGTGGAATGTGTGTTATCTGCCATTATGTGGTCCTGCAGTTCTCTGAGTGTGATGCAGTTATTTTATATTTACAATGTGCGTTTCCTGCTCTGGGGTGAACAGTCGACCAGATACTGGTTTTCTTGCAGTTCTCTAAAAACATTTGAATGGTTTTATAGTTTTTCCCAATTGCATACACACTATTATACCACAATACTCCTAAACTGTTAACACAATGCCCATAATAAAAAGTCACATCTGCTAAACACACACAGGGGAAAATTCTGGCCTAAAAACTATATACACAGCCCTCAAAATCAAAGAATTGGGTCAGAATCACACACACCTACATCATATCTGTTTCTCACACTGAGCATTAAGAATACACTGTGTTTAGAAAAATAAAACTCTCTCCTCAAAATGGAAGATTCATGTAGGAAAACAAAAAGAATCCATCAACACAGACAGTAAAGAACTTTATATTATACAATGTTTGATCCTGGCCACTCGTGGCACAGTGGTGTGTTGCCTTACAGCTCTAGGGGTCCCAGGTTCAAGACCCAGCTTGGGTTGCCTGTCTGTATGGAGTTTGCATGTTTTCCCCGTGTACATGTGGGTTTCCTCCCACCGTCCAACGACATGTGGGTTAGCTTAATTGGCCATACTAAATTGCCCTGTATGTGTGTGTGTGTGTTGCCCAGTGCTGGCCTGGCATCCTGCCCTGGGTGTGTTCCTGCCTTGCACCCTATGCGTGCTAGGATCAGCTCCAGCTTCCCTGCGACCCTAAGTGGTTTTGAAAATGGATGGATGCATGGATGATCCTGCCTACCCAAAAATTATCAATGTATTTATATATAACAAGCAACAAAATGCAATGACTGATAGCAGCCCACATGGTTATGTTTCCACCCCTTTGGCCAGGGACCTGCTCGCTGGCCAATGATGTTCCTTCCCCAGCACCGCCTCTTGAATCCTACCTCGTCCACATAGATGAACTCAATGTGGTCATCGCTGGCATCAAGCTTGAGTATTCTCTGACCATGTAGGAACAGTGAACATGGTGCATTACTGCACTTCCTGGACCTCTGTCTCTTCCAAGTGCACAATAGTATTGGAAACAGTTTCATACTCACTTGCATGTAAAAGTAGCACATCTCTTTCACACGATCAGAGTTCCTCTCAAATGGTACACGATATATTTGCTTCATGCTCATCCTGTGCCTTCTCAGCAAACGATCAATAGTGGATATTGAAACATGGTCTATGTTCTGAAACATCCCATTATCCTCTATTATACACGTTTGGATTTCTCTGAGTCTAATCGCATTATTTGCCATGTGCCGTGTGGGTTTTCTCCAGGCTCTGCAGTTTCCTCCCACTGTCCAAAGACATGCAGTTTAGGTTATGTTAAATTGCTGTGTATATGTTGCCCAGCGATGGCCTGGCATCCTGTCCTGGTTGTATTCCTGCCTTGTGCCCTATCACTGCCGGGATCGGCTCTGGCTGCCCCGCGACCCTCACAGGAATTGTGTGTTTTGAAAATGGATGGATGGGTTTGCAGACGTGAAGTGTGTTGTAGTACATTAGCACTTTGAGTTTTGTCTGATGACTCATGTATTGCACAAAAGGTACAGGTGTTTTCTCAATGACAATTGTGCCAACACATTGAGAGTTGCGAGTAATGTTTTGCAACATGAGTGAACTGGACTCACCAATTGAGTTGAAGCAAGGTGAAGGTGTGCATAGTCCTGCAGAAGTGGTTCTGGGATGTTAGCTTGAACCTCGGATCACTCTGTGCATGCTTTCGGTCACAGTGTATAAACGACTGAGAAACTGTAGTGAGAGATCCTTCTCATTATGAAAGTACAGTACATATTACTGTACCAGTAAGACTACAGCACTTACCGGTTTCCATCTCAAAATATCCCAATTATACCTGCAACAGTATAACAGCTCATATTTGATTGAACCCATTGCTCACTTGTTAAATACATTGCCTAAAAGTGTTAATTATTTCAGAGATAGTACTTCAAGAATCACTGTTAGTGTTTAAGCATTCAGAAAAACCTGAAAATTGTCACGAGTGGCAGTGAACAGTGGGTCCAGGGGTGTCGCAAATGGGAAACCCCACCATGCTCTCCCTGGCTTCACCATCAGGATTTATTTTGCCTGGGGCCCCCACATACCCTAGAATCACCTCTGACTGGGTCGCATGAAGTCTCGCTACGCCATCCCAACTGAGTTACGCGAGGTGGGGACTCGCTCCCACTCACTTATTTCCCCCTGCAGGTAAGGTCCCAGGACAGACGTCACCAGTAAATAAGAAAGGTCTTATTCTAGTCCATTAAATAAAATTCACCATGTACAATACAACAGGGGCAACTAGCAGGGCACGAAATCTGACCGTTCTCTCAATGTTTTTTTTACAATTAAAATTGCCTTTAATCACCTGGGCAAAAATAAAAATACAGAAACCTATACAAAAGCTGAAAATATAATAAACTATACTAAATTCCCAAATAAAACTAAGCCCAGACAATACCCCCTATATTCACAATCAAAAAACGTATGTATGAAACGATGGAGAATGGCGAGAGAATGGTCTCAATTACACAGTCCCAACCTGGCTCGGCCTCCGGTTCCGTCCCAGGCTAGAGATCCTCACAAACGAGCAGCTCGTCCGCACAAGCAGCCCCAATCCAGGACAAAGAGCAGTCTCAGGAGGAGGACACGCTCGCTCACTGGCAAGTGCTGCGATCACAAGCTCACAGGGATATTGAGCGCGTCCCTCTCACCCGTCCGCTATGTGCTTCTCCCTCCGGCTGCTGGTCCGGAGCCCCAAAGTGCCGTCTATCGCCGAGAAGCTGGAAACCGCAGAGCCAAGAAGGCAAGTCCAGGAATACAGTCTTGTAGAAGCCAAGTCAATGTCTCTGGCCAGTAATAGTCCCTTAGATCCTCTTGTCGCTGTCGAGTCACTGCGTCCAGCGGCTAATGTTTCTCCAGGCAGCTCCCGATCTGCAGGGACCCGCTCCGACCCTGCGAGGAGTTAGTGCCTACCGGCTGGCACCCTCACAGCCGATATCCTCTCCTCTGTAACCCGTCCCGCAGTCACTGTCCCTGCTGGTGCTCCGCCGTGCCCCTTTGTTCTGGCAGGGCAGCCTTTATCTCCAGCTGAGTGTCCACAGGTGTAGTGGCCATGAGGGAAGGCGGCCGCTGCTCAGTGATACAGGTGCGCCGCATTGGGGATCAAAGCTTCTGCCTGTTCAATAATAGTGAATATCAATTAATGTCAATCAATCAGTGAATACAATCAATGAAAACAAACAATTTGAGAACACGACTCAATCAGTGAATAATTAAAATTAAATCAAATAAACAATAATAACAGTATAAGTGCAATAAAGAATCACATGGAGCCTTGGTACAGTCTGTGATTAATGCAACACTGTGGAGTAGTGCTTAGGGCTCTGGACTCATATTGTGGGTTTTGGGTTCAAATCCCAGGTGGGGCAGTGCTGTTGTACCCTTGAGCAAGGTACTTCACTTAGATTGCTCCAGTAAAATACCCAGTTGTATAGACCAACTCTGCCTCCTCCAGAACCGCTCCTTCTCATCCCTGGCACCTAAATGGTGGAACGACCTGCCCACCGAAGTCAAAACAGCAGAGTCCTTGACCTCATTCCGGCACTTACTCAAGACGCATCTCTTCCGACAGCACTTGTAATATTAGTCCTCTATCCCTGCTAGATAGCACTTCACAGTTGTATTATGCTTCTCGCGTTCTTGATTGTTTTCCTCCTTGCTCCCTTTCCCGTAGCCCTTGACTGTGACCCTACATCTTGACAGCACTTAGCTTTCACTGTCAAGGATGTAGGAAGTCACTTACTGTACTTGTGTAAATTGTAAATTGAAAATTGTAAAATGTATTATTTTGAATTGCTGTTTTAGCTAAATTTAATTTGTAATGATTGATTGCCTTGTAGGAGGAGTAGAATTAGACACACGGAAAGGAACATAGAAACTCGCTGCCTAAATCCCACTGCTATTCATAAATTCACTACCCTGTTGCCAAATGCTAGCTTTATCAAAAGAAGGATCTGCAGATGAATTATTAAATAATTTCAACAATACACTAAGCACTGCTTTAGTAGCCCCATTAAGGACACGACAAATAAAAACCAACAAAACACTCACCGTGGTTTGACGAACACACTCGCTCACTTAAAACAGAATGCCGTAGATGTGAGCGTAAATGGAGAGAATCAAAACTAGAGGTCTTCACATGGCATGGAATGACAGTATAATAAGATACAAGCAGGCCCTGTCCTCTGCTAGGTCTGCCTACTACTCCAATTTAATAGAGACGCATAAGAATAACCCGCGTTTTCTTTCTAATACAATAGCGACACTTACTAACCAGAAGGTAAAGCCTTCAGAGGTCATCCCCCCAATTTCACCTGTAGTGACTTCATGGATCATTTCAATAGCAAAGTTAACAGCATTAGAAAACAGATAGAACAGGAAACATACACAGATACTATAGCTGACACATGCAGTCCTTCACAGCCCCTGCCTACCTTGGACTCATTTAACGTAGTAAATCACCAGGAATTGGTCTCCTTAATTACTAAAATGAAAACAACAACCTGCGCACTAGACCCTATACGCACTAAACTGCTAAAACAATCTCTGCCATGAATTATTCACAGAATACACAATATTATCAATGTCTCTTTATTCTCAGGATCTGTTCCTGAATCATTTAAAATAGCTGTAATTAAACCACTTCTTAAGAAACCCAGTGTCGACCCTAACCAACTTAAACACTATCGACCTATCTCAAACCTTCCCTTCCTTTCTAAGGTTCTAGAGAAAGTAGTTGAAAACCAACTGCAAGCTTTTTTAACCGATAATCATCTTTATGAAGAATTTCAATCAGGCTTCCGTTCCGGCCTTAGTACAGAAACGGCCCTGTTAAAAGTATTGAATGACGTGTTTCAGTCCTCCAATGTAGGGCACACCAGTGTTATTATTTTATTAGACTTAAGTGCTGCTTTTGACACAATCGACCACAAAATCTTGATACACCGCTTAGAAAACAGTATTGGCCTATCTCGCAATGTGCTTTCATGGTTTAAATCATATCTGTCAAACAGACTCCAATATGCACAGATTAACGAGAACCACTCAAATTTAACTGAGGTTAAGTACGGAGTCCCACAGGGCTCAGTCCTCGGACCTATACTTTTTTCATTGTACATGCTCCCTTTAGGTGATATCATTCGACGACATAATATTAACTTTCACAGTTACGCAGACGACACACAATTATATCTGTCAGTAAATCCTAACAACACCATAGACCTAGAAAAACGAATCTGCTGTCTGTCTGAGATTAAAACATGGATGAGAAAAAAAATTCTTATGCTTAATTCTGACAAAACAGAAGTCATAATTTTAGGAGACAAAAATCGAACTGTTCATCATTCACTAACAAAACTGAGTAATGATAACTTTAATTTCTCCCCTAAGGGGATGGCATGAAACCTGGGTGTCATCTGTGATCATAATCTATCTTTTGAATCACACATTCAGAATGTGTCGAGATCTTCCTTCCTCCAGCTTAGAAACATTGCTAGACTAAGACAATTCCTCTCGTTACAGGACACTGAGAAATTGATACACGCATTTGTTACATCTAGATTGGACTACTGTAATGCCATTCTGTCAGGCAGCACAAACAGAGCTATTTGTGCACTTCAGTCCAAAATGCTGCTGCAAGAATCCTAACAAAAACATAAAAACATGAACACATCACTCCAGTATTGGCTTCTCTTCACTGGCTGCCCGTGCACTACAGGATAGACTTTAAAGTGCTCTTATTAACATTTAAAGCACTAAAGGGACTGGCACCTCCCTACCCGTCTGATGAGGCACAACCCATCCCAGAAGCACCTCACAATGGAGGGTCAACGGGGCATCCACACCCAAGGTTTGATGAGCCATCGCAACCCAAAGCCTATTGATGGTCCAAACCCTCCACCCCCGATGGCCAGCGAGAGGCCTCCTCCACAGGGAAGACCACAGCCAGCAGCACCGATAAAGAACTTTCTGATCTCCTTGCTGCTGTAATAAGTATACTGCCTGGAGGGGAGGCAACCATTAGGCCTAGGCCCTAGGCCGTGGACCCCCAGAGATTCATTTTCTCCTACATGCCATCCTTAGGAGTTTTCTTGTTTTTCTCTCCTCCGTTCCTAAATGCTTTATTTACTTAAATGTTCACTCACTTTATTCTAGATCATGTAAAATGTTTACAGGTCTATATTTGATTTTATTGTATTTATGTTTTTTATTTTGCTGTACGTTTGTTGTATGTTTACCAGTCTGTAAAGCACTCTGTGGCTACCCTGCGAAGGGCGCTATACAAATAAAAATGGATTGATTGATTGATTGTACTTCACTGTATTTTTGCAGTTATGTTGTAAGTCGCCCTGGATAAGGGCGTCTGCCAAGAAATAAAAATATTAATAATAATAATAATAATAATAATAATAATAATAATAATAATAATAATAATAATAAATGGGTACAAATGTAAGTCGCCCTGGATAAGAGCGTCTGCTAAATGACAAATAATGTAATGTAAACTCTGCCACCTACTGTTTGACATGTTAAATAGATAAATTCTGTGATCAAATTGCATTTCAACGATACAAACCAAGACCAGTTAGGGGAATTAAGAATTAAATATTTGAGACCCAAAGAAAGTAGAGATTAACTTTAAAGCTTTCCTTTTATACAAGTTAAAATGGTATTTCCACAACACAGTCCTAAATTCCTGTCATTTCTTTGGGGATTGTGTGCTGGAAATATATCACATTGACCATTTATAATGTGCTCTTTTTAGGGGTTTTAACAACTGGTACAGAAAACATTGTCAATAATGTATAATATCCTTACAAAAATGAATTATCTATAGCTGTACTTTAAGATTTACTTGCTTATTTATTTGGTGATCCTATTTTTTAACCCAGAAACATTGTGGAAATATCTCAGGTTCATGTTTAACTTACAGTTTCTCTGCTGTTCCTATGGATGTTTTACACCATCCCCCTTAAAGTATTCTTTATTTATTAATATGCTGTAAATGCATTGTTTGCTAGGGCTGTTAAGAGGGACATGAAGTCTTTGAAAATTGATATGTTTCACTGACTATTCAAAATGTATCAACACTATTTTCCTGGAAATTACACACAATTAAAGGTGAAAAATGCACGTTACTGAGACTAATGTGTTAATATATTTCTATATTGGATAATAATAATCATAGTAATGCAGTAAACTAGGTATTTTGAATAGATGAGTAATGCATTACATGCATTTGCTGGCAGTTTGTAATAGCAGGACTTTCTTTATGTTTGTACACTTATGTCCTCATTACTGGCCTATTTCCACTGAGGAGCTGTTTCCAATTGTCAACGGTGACTGTTGGGGTAAAATTGCCTCCTATGTATTGTATATACCCACTGTATAACTGTTAGAAAATATAGGAAACTTTCCAGTAAGTTACTAGTTAGGAACTGTGAGTTATTCATAACTTTACTTATTATCTATGTCTTATGCACACTGCTGAAATAGCTTGCAGAACTGCTTGTAATCCAAGCAGCTGTGGCAGACACAAAACATGTTGTTCGTACAGTATGTGCTACATTTTCCCCTTCCCGAAACACAAATATATTATGGGTTACACACATCCTCGGACAATAACATTCCCACGAGGCATGACATGTGTACCTGCTTGTGGGAACACTGCAAAATCAGTACTATTATGGTGTGTAACTACATATCGGAACTGCCCCGTAACTATCACTGAAGATGTTTGTTAGACTGTATAAAGGCTGTGTGAAACTTTAAATAAACTGAAGATAAACGAACGGACTACTTCTGTGTCTGTGCATTTTTCTTCCCGAGCGCTCGTCTCCTGCTGAAAAGTCTCCCCTGTAGCTGAAACGCTGACTGGCCTGACTGCCCGATTCACTGGGATCCGAAGGGCTGCTTCAACTGAAGCGTTGTACCTTAACAGTGACCTTGACAGATTTCCCTTCAAATAACCGAGATGTTAGATAGAGTCAGAGGGACATTAGTTATAGAATCAATAGCAAACTGTGATCACAATATGGTCATCTTTGAGGCATTCTTTCTAGAAACAAGGCCCAAGTCTAAAGCAATGGTCTACAATTTTAGAAAAGCAAACCTTGAAGGTATGAGGCGACACTTGGAAGAGGTAGACTGGAGCACACTGGATCAGATTCAGTTGAAAATGGATGGGTATATTTAAGAATATACTACTTGAGGCTCAGGAGAAATTTATACCAAAACTTAGCAAATTGAGGACCAAAAAACATTGGCCAAAATGGTTTAATGAAAGTATGCAAAAAAATTTGAAGAGAGAGAAAATGTGGTATAGCGCATACAAAAGGGATAGAGACTAAACAAAATACAAAGAATATGGTGAACTGCAAATAGATCTTAAGAAAGGGATCAGGAAAGCAAAGAGGGAAATAGAAAGAAACATAGCTCTATAACGAATGCAAAGAGCTTTTTTCAATACTACAACAGCAAGAGGTCAATAAAGGATGAAGTGAAACAGATAGAGGGCAAAAATTGAAGTATTTTGGAAAATGAACAAGATATGGGGTGGGGGTGTGTGGGGTTTCGGCCCAGGGTTGTGTCCTTGAGGACCTTTGCGAAGATCCTCACACCCGTCTTGTTGAGGTGGACGTGGTCATACAGGTGATGTGGCTGGATGTCTCAGTGGTGTGCCAGGTGTACGTTGGGGAGGAGGGCACATCTTCGGGACACTTCTGCGTTGATGGCCTGGATGATGTGCAGGGGCACGTCTGTGCGGGGCAGCAGTGTGGAGATGGTGATTTTGGCAGTTGGGAATTCCTCTGTGGCTTTCGTTGCCACCTGTCTCAGGGCTGAGGCCACATCGCCCCTGCGGGCACTCAGGTCGTTAGTGCCGGTGTGGATGAGGATGTGTTTGACCTGGCACAGCCTCCTCTTGGAGAGCAGCTCCAGGGCTCTCTGTGCTGTCGGGCACCAAAGCTTTTTCACTTTTCACCCAGGGAAGAGGCGCCTCTCATCCAGGAACTTCCCATTGGAGTCGCTCAGAATGACCACCTCTGTGTTGACCTGCCACTCCGGGTTTGCGTCGGGAGTGGTGGGGGCAGCGGGTGTGTTTTGGGGGAGTGGCGTTTCAGGGGGTTGTGTATTAGTGGCAGGTCTGGTGATAGTGGGGGTGTCAGGAGTGGTGGGGAGTGTGGGTGGATCAGTGGGTGCATCAGTGTTGGAGGTGTCAGGGGTTGGAGGTGTTGTGGGTTCAGTGCAGTGCAGTCTCTGTGCTCCAGTGATGTGTAGCTCCTCTCTTAGCTCCTCCAGCTGGCTCTGCAGGCTCCTTAGCTGGCTGTGCTGGGGTGTCCTGGTCAGCTCCTCCCTCGCTCTGCGCAGCTCCGTCCTCAGGGTTTGTCTCTGCTCCTCCAGGTCTCTCACTGCTGCTCTCAGCTCATGGATCTCAGCCTTGTGCTGCATCTTTAGTCCCTGAACTCCGCAAACTCCAGCTCCAGCACTGATAGGCATTCCTTTAGTGTTTTAATGTTGCTGGAGAGTTTTGGGGAGACAGGGGGGCAGTCTGTGGGAGATGGGGCACTGTCTGGCTCCGTGTGGCTGGGGGCAGACTGCAGGGTGGCTGGCTCTGGCACGTTTCTCTACCTCAGTCTGCTGCTTTGAGGTGTGGAAGCCGAGAGATAATTGGTCCAGGCTACTCTCGCTGCCCTGCACCATGATGGTCCCGTTGTGGTATACATTAAAAGTGAGCATCACACTGTCTGTGTCTTTCTCTACCAGCACTGAGATCTGCCTGCCTCTGCTAATGCCCCTCTTGTTGTTATTGGGGTATGTCTGGCACAGGGTTTTGTGAAAGGCGGTGGGGTACTGAGTGTAGAACAGTAGATTGTTCTTGACCCTGTTTTCTCCTTTACCGGTGTAGTCTAGGATGAGGGTCTCAGGAGATGCTCTCATCACAGCTTGTTTGTAGTCCTTCTTAGCCTGTGCAGAGCGAATGTCTTCAGGGTATCGGATTTCAAAAGGCAGCTCTGCAGTCAGACTGCTGTTCGATAGATTTGTATCAGTCTCAGTGGCAGTTGGGCTCTCTCCTACTGTCACTCTATTCAAATCGGAGCTCTGCATTTTCATTGGCTGAGTCAACTACTGAGAATGCTTATTTATTTTATTAATATATATTGTTTTGTTTAATAATTTGTCTCTATAGGTGAAAGGTCTTACCTCCAATTCTTGTCTTCAGCTTTTCTTTTCTCACTTTTCTTCCAGAACTGTCTCTCTGCTTTCTTCTTTTTGTGTTTTTCTTAAAATTATTATTTTTTGAATACTTTTTCTTCTGAATTTCTATTCCATGTCTTCTGTGTATGTTTATAGTGCTATATATTCATTTGTAAATGACAAATTAAATCTGCTTATGTATAAAAACAAATGTTTTTAAGAGCTCATATTCCTCTCTCTCTCTCTCTATTTCTCTCTCTCCCTCTCAATTCAATTCATTTGTATTGTCAAAGCAATTGGACATACATACATATACATATATATATATATATATATATATATATATATACACACACATACATACATATATACATATACACGGAAAATGAATAATAGAATTATGAATCATGTAATCAAGTACAGAAAAAGAAAATGTAATAAAATGTGATCTTTAATCTTTATTCTTTAATATCTTTAATACATACAAATAAAGAAAATAGGTTTACTATTTCCAGATTCCTTTTTTGAAATACAACGACATGCATTACAAACGAGTATTTACATTATATTTACAGCCGGTGCTCGTGTGTCACTGTGTCCCTCAGGCTGTGGTAGGCGCTGACATATTGGGCAGCCAGGGTGACTGTGTGTCCCTCCCCCAGGAGGACTGAGTGTTTTTCTTTTTTCTCAGTTTTGTCACAGGTTGGGTGGGCATCCATTATGTTGTTACAGAATGTGTCCCTTATTTTGGGCTAAAGTTTTCCGTGGAGGGGAACGTGGATCAGTTTGTACCATTTTTGGGAGGATCTGCCTTGTTGGGGCGGAGCTGTGATCCAGGTGAACAGCAGATCGGGCATAGGTGGGCATGTGGGCAGAGGAGTAGGAAGGCCGGTCAAGCAAATAAGCTAGCTAAGGTACGCAGCAGCAGCAAGCAGCCCCCCCATCCAGACAGCCAGCCAGTCTGGCTGGCAGTGACTGAGTGGTTGACAGACGGCAAGCAACGGAATGTACGTGCTCTGTGATGTCATAGCAGTCAGCTGAGAGAGGCTCGTGATGTCATGGCTGAGCTGGCTGGCTGGCTGGCTGGCGGGCTGGCTGGCTCTGTGTGTGTGTGTGTTTGTGTGTGTGTCTGTTTTTCTGTTTGTCAGTCTGTCTGTCTGTCTCTCTCTCTCTCTCTCTCCCTCTCAATTCATTTGTATTGTCAAAGCAATTGGACATACATACATTCATACATATATATATATACATACATGCTAGAAAGTCATTACTATGTTATCTTAAAGGCTAACTAAGCAGAACATATATCATTATAGAACAGAGTTCATAGGTCTACACATGGTATTAGGGAACAGGCACATAGGTCATTCTGTTTGACATTGTCCTGACCTTCTAGCTTGACCTTATCTTTCTTAAGTATACAAGAAAGAAAAACAGTTGTGAGAAAAGAATTTCTAACTTTCCTTCCACACATACATACATACATACATACATACATACATACATACATACATACATACATACAAACCAGAGGCATGCAAAAAAATATAAAGAGGAAGAAAATGTTGTATAGCACATACAAAAGGGATGGTGATGAAACAAAATACATAGAATATGTTGAGCTGCAAAGAGATCTTAAGAAAGGGATCAGGAAAGCAAAGAGGGAAATAGAAAGAAACATAGCTCTTGGAGCTACAACCAATGCAATGAGCTTTTTTCAAAATTACAACAGCAAGCGGTCAATTAAGGAGGAGGTGAAACAGATAAAGGGCAAAAATGGAGGTATCTTGGAAAACGAACAAGATGTGGCAAATATTCTAAATGAGTATTTCACAGAGGTTTTTACAAAAGAAAAAACAGATGACATGCCACAGGTTGACAATCAGTCCAGTCAAACCCTAAGAGAGATGAGGATAAATAAGGAGGAGGTACTAAAGGGACTAGCAGAATTAAAATCAAACAAATCACCTGGGCCAGATGGGATATTTCCAACAGTACTTAAAGAAATGAGGGAAATTATGTATAGGCCGCTAACTCGATTATTCCAAATGACACTTAGAACAGGGGATGTTCCCACTGACTGGAAGACAGCAAATTTCATACCAATCCACAAGAAAGTGGAGAAAATAGAGGAGCATCTCAATGAAAAACATATTCTTGGAGATAGTCAACATGGGTTTAGACGAGGCAGATCATGTCTTACTAACTTAATAAATTTTTTTGAACATGCAACTGCAGCTGTAGATCACGTGAAAGCATATGATATGATATACTTAGATTTCCAAAAAGCTTTTGATAAGGTTCCACACCAAAGACTGATCCTCAAATTGGAAGCTGTAGGCATTCAGGGTCATGTAAGTAGATGGATTATGAACTGGTTGATGTATAGGAAACAGATTAGAGGAGTCACTTCTAACTGGAGTGAGGTTGTTAGTGGAGTTCCACAGGGATCAGTACTAGGGCCTTTGCTTTTTCTAATCTATATTAATGATCTGGACTCTGGGATACTTAGCAACCTTGTCAAATTTGCAGATGATACTAAAATAGGTGGCTTAGCAGATACAATCTTGGCAGCACATGCTATTCAGAGGAACTTAGATAAATTCAGTTGTGGGCTGACACCTGGCAAATGAAATTCAATGTGGACAAGTGCAAGGTAATACATGCAGGAAACAAAAATGTCCACTATAATTACACTATGGGAGGTACAGATCTAGATGAAGTAATGCATGAGAAAGACCTAGGAATCTATGTGGATTCACTTTCTCCATCCAAACAATGTGGGGAAGCAATACAAAAGGCATACAGAATGCTAGGGTATATCGTCAAAAGTGTAGAATTTAAAACAAGGGAAGTAATGTTAAGACAGTACAATGCGCTAGACCTCATCTGGAATACTGTGTACAGTTCTGGGCACCACACTTCAAGAAGGATATTGCTGCTTTAGAGACAGTTCAGAGGAGAGCAACCAGACTTATTCCAGGTCTGAAGGGAAAGTCCTACTCGGAGAGACTGAGGGAACTGAACCTTTTCACCCTGGAACAGAGGAGATTACGTGGGGACTTGATCCAAGTCTTCAAAATCATGAAAGGTTCCTCAAACCAGAGGAGCTTTTCCAGATCAGCAGGGACACACGAACCAGGGGACACAAATGGAAATTGGGCTTCAAGGCATTCAAGATGGAAAGTGGTAGAAGCTGAAAGTTTGGGAACATTTAAAAATAGACTGGATAGGATCCATGGATCACTTAGATATTAATGGACACCAAACGAGCATGATGGGTCGAATGGCCTCCTCTCGTTTGTAAACTTTCTTATGTTCTTATGTTCTTATGTTCTTATGAATGTTCCCTAAGCATGTTTCAAATGTTCCCTAATTTATGTTACAAATGTGCCTTAGCACCTCTCTCTCTCTCTCTCTCTCTCTCTCTCTCTCTCTGTAGATGCATCATAGGGAACATATGTAACAATCTCTCTTTTTGTTTACCAAAAATGAGAGTGAACGTATTTCAAATGGGTGTTGCCTTGGTTGGAAACGTTTTAAGATTATTTACGAAGTGTAAAGTGGATTTGTCTCAGTTCTCCGTAGTTTTCAATGTATGTGCCATTCAGTTGCGTTCATGTTACAGATGTGCCCTATGCAGTGGTAGGGTCAATAAAATGTCAGTAAAACTTTATTTTAGCAATTATGGAGGGGAAGAACTGCAAATAGAGGGTCCCCACTAATTATCTAACTTACCAACAACGTTTCAAATTAGGTCTTGCGAAGCTGCCAAATAATGCTGTATAATCGTATGTGTCTTCATACACCGGCTGCTATAGTCTGATAGCTTTGATTATATATATATATTTTCTCGTGAACCACAAATGCTATTTGCTTGATTTTTACAGAGTATGTTATAAATACCATTCTTATGAAGCCTGACAAATTGTATGATTATGAATATTTTCAAATCATTTGTTTGTTTTTCCTAACATGTTACAAATGTTCCCTATGTGAAACATGCATTATATCTTAATAACGTCTAAACAATTAAAGATATACAGATTATTATTTTCGGTAAAGTTATAACACATTGCTATTAACTATGTGTGTCAGTAAAAGTTTAAAAAATCCTAACAATTTTTTATTGATCCTGCAAAATAAGTGTTTAGGGAACATTTGTAACATAGTTAGGGTTAGCCACTGGGTAAGGGTTACATCTTCAGCAGTAAGTTTATTCATGTTAATTATTCTCATCAATGTTAAAGAACAATAAGTTCTATCATGTGTGTCGATAAAATGCTGATATTCCATAACGTTTGCTTGTGTATTCTGCAAAACACATATTTAGGGAACATTTGTAACATTAGGGTTACGATTTGCCATAGACGTGGAATGAGTTTGATTGTGATGTTAAATGGGGTTTAAAGACGCAGTCGCCTCAGTGCTGATTACTATTGCTGTGTTTCTCCACTTCTACTCCATGCTTGGGAACGCCCACATCCAGTGACGTCAAAACCGGTGGAAAAGCGGGCCGGTTCAAAAAAGATCAGCTGGATCCCAGGCCGAGCAGCAGCTCCGGCTCCAGCACCGGCACCATGTCGCTGGAAAAGCGCTAAGTGAGCTCACAGTGAGCTCAGTGTAATGTCTGCTCTGGTGAGCTCACAGTGTGACCTAGTCGTGAGTTCACGTCTTCACTGGGTAGTCCTTGACAACTTAATTGACTCAATTCTTGGGCTTAATTGGTCAAAATGACCATTGCAAATCGATTCTGAAAAGCAGAAGTCAGGCCAGCAACACACAGACACAGCCCGGTAAGCTGTACAACCTTAATTAAACATACAGATGGGCTCCAAACAGCACAGAGGAATTTAACAAAGCAATCAGTTCTACAGAAATAACCAACATCATCAACTCTTTCCTCACCTCACAGTATCAGCCTGACATCTCAGGACTAAATCTGGCCATAAATGATATCAATCAAATATTTCAAATTGCAGCCACAATGGCAAATCTTAAAAAGACAAAGAAAAAGATAAACCAGAATCACACACACACACAGACATGGTTTGATGATGAGTGTAAATCAATACGAACAAATTTAAGGCACCTATCCAATCAAAAACATCCAGTTCTGGGAAATGTGGAACAATTTAAATTCAACAAAACAACAAGAATTGGCAATACAAAATGGAACCATTTGGAAAAAATACTTTGAAAAGCTTTATAAAGATATCCAACAAAATGATCTGACACACAAACAAATTGAACCCAGGGAAAAACTGAAATTACTCGAACAATCAATTAAAAATAATCAAAACCCAACTGATGCTCCAATCACCCTACAGGAAATATCTAAAAAGCTCCAGGCACTTCCACCCAGAAAAGCCTGCATCCCGGACAGCATCAGCACTGAGATGCTCAAACACAGCAGCGCACAACTGCAGGAGGCTGAGCTTAAATTGTTCAACATGGTCCTCAGCACCCCTGACTTTAACCTGGCAGTGAAGGCACTCAAAGACAAAACAAGAAGAGCTTTCTACACAATCAGAAGAAGAACACACCAAACCACGCATGCAGGGCAGAATAAGGCCGCTACCCAACTCTCATTAATATAAAGAAAAGAGCACTGCAATTCTGGTGCACCTGAAGAAAAGTGAGTCAGACTCACTGCAGTACAAGGTCCTCCAAACCCAAGAGTTCAGCCCTGAAAAGAGTCCCCTGAGTCAGCTGGCCCTGAAGCTCACGGCACTGACCCCCGCTAATACTGCGAACAGAGACCAGCTTCAGGTCAGCACTGCTTACCTGCCCCCAATTAGAGTCAACCAAATCATAAAGATAATCAAAACCTCCTATCTGGAACATTGGAACAATGAAACCAAATTCCCAAAGTAAACTGGATTGCTATCGGGCCCTAAACAGAGAAAACACCCTGACAGAGTATCTCTTCACTGTCAGAGATACGAAGCAGAGACGCATCCTGACCAAGTACAGGCTCAGTGACCACAGCCTGGCCATAGAGACAGGCCGACACAGGCAGAGCTGGCTGCCCAGAGAGGAGCGGCGCTGTGGTCACTGCGAGACAGGAGAGGTCCAGACAGAGATGCACTTCCTCCTCCACTGCAATAAATATGCCAAAATAAGGGACACATTCTTTAATAAATTCATAAATATTGTAAAATCATTTTCTGAATTGATACATGAAAAACAAATAGCTATCCTCCTGGGGGAGGGACACACTGCCCCCCTGGCCGCCCAATATGTAGCCGCCTGCCACAGCCTGAGGGGCTCACTGTGAAAACATACAGGAGCACCAGCTGTAAACTTGTTAAGTATAAATAAAGTAAATGTACATGTCTATTAAGATTTTATTTATACATTATTTTTCTTACCTTTTATTATTTTTCAATTTATGTATATAATATTAACTGCTTTGGCAACACTACGAAACTGTTTGTCATGCTAATAAAGCACCCTTGAATTGAATTGAATTGAATTGAGAGAGAGAGAGAGAGATTGTGTGAACAGAGCACTGCTGTAATACAGCATGAAAAGAGCCGGTGCAGTGAAGCGATGATTACAATAATGATTATTAAAAGAGTTCTATATGATATTAATGATTTAATTGGGGTTATAATGGACAAGTCAAAAGGTTAAAATGTTTGGCTCTATGTAGGTTTCGAGCCGCGCTGTTTGGGGGCCCAGTGCTGCTCCGACGCCGCCGCTCTGATGCTCTGGGCGTTTAACCCGCAGCGCAACCGGAGCAGCACCGTAAAACAACTAGAAGACAGATCTTATAAAGTGTTATTTAGTTGTACATATACTGCACAGCACAAGAAACATTGGGAAAACAAGACAGCTATATGAGTGACATGTAATGTTATATGTACCTTGGATATTTTAGACGTTTTATTAAAGCACTGTCCTGTGCTACTGAAATATCATCAACTATTACAATTTGAAAGCTCCCCAAATCCTTTCAGATGCCTCTCCTAATGAAATGTGTGGAATTCAGATCGGGAATATTTGCCCGTTTGTGATCCATTCGCTTGTTCTAGGTCCACATGCTATACATATGAAAAGAATAGAAACCTATTGTGAATCCAAGGTTGTCTATTAGTGAGTAAGATGTTCATTAGATTCACATTTGAGTTGTATTTCATGTCAGGATGTGAGCGCAGTTGTGAAGGATTCAGAAATCAGTTCTTGGAATCGTATCCTAAACTGGGTGAGGGGCTGGATTTGAACTCATGAAGATTTCAGGATCTTGGATGTTATTCCTTGCCCTGATGAGGGGTACTCATGAAATATTGAAGGGACCCAGAAATCCACATTGGCTCTGCCATGATCTATGTAAGGCCACTACAAAGAGATCTTAATATGGATAAGGTACGAGCTTATTGTTTTTCGTTTTCATGTGTTTCCTAGTGCCAGTACATGATTATTCACCAGTCTTCTGTGCTGGGTTTTGAGGGTTTCACATGAAGCTGTATTGTAACATTTTTTTTGCTGTGAATCATGTGACTGCTGCAGTGCATGTTTTAGGTTCCTGTACTGTCCTTATCAACTGGGCCCCTGATGACGTGCCTCTTTTGTGACGGAGAGAGAATCACAGTGATGGCTGTAGCAGCGGGTATACAGTACTACATGATCTATTTTTAAAGTCTTACTTGTAGCAAAATGTATAAATGTGTTTAGTTGGTTACAGGAAATATGCATTCTAATTTAGTCTTACCAAAATAAATGTAATGCTCTCATTAAATGATTTCAAAATGAAGAAAAGCTGATTGGCTGCGATTTGATTTAATATCGTTTAAACTGTGATTATATGGTGTAGAACCGTGTGGGAAATAAGTGGAGAAATCGTGGAGATAAAGCAAATAGAACTTTAATCGAGCCGCTCGGAAGCCCCACGTCAGGAATAATTCCTTCAGTGAGAACTTAATGTTTACCAACATGAGTGCAGCTTTATAGGAAAATGACGTAACATCTTATGGCCGTTCATCCAATCAGAAGATACAGGTCCGGGTCCGTTTTATGATCTGTCCTCCCGTGAAGAGGTGATGGATCCAAAGCAGATGTCCGTCTTTGATGTGCACTAGGAAGATGCGATCCCACGGTCGTCATTTACCTAGTGTCAATCGCTCGTTAACAGAAACAATTCCTGCCTATCTGGAGAAACGATTAAGTCATAAACAAATTCTCAGCAGACATCTGTAGGCTATTTCGGCACTGTGTGATCTTTCATTTCTGACAGGAGTTTCTAACAAACCAACCTTGTTGACCCTTTACTTGTGCTGCTAAATCTAATCTGCTCAGTCTGTATACAAACTACTTCTAATGCTAGTATTAATATAAAACATTATATAGTTATCACAAAACACTTTCTTCAACTTCCTATACAGAGTCTTCATTCTCTGCTGTTTGGCAATAGAGCAAAGCAGAAAGAAGCCAAAAAGTTATGTTTGTCAGTTACAAGCAAATCCCCTTAGGGGTTAGGAAGATTTGACGCTGCGTTTTCAGCTCCTTCATCCCAACCCTTCCCCGTGGGGTGTATATGTGTGTACGGCGAGTGTAAGGGTGTCCCTGCTGTCTGGGAGAGTGATAAGTGTGTGTCCCTAAATGTGAATGTACAGAATGTCCTGAAGGTGTCTCATGGAGCAGAGTGACCTTTGTAATAGTATCTTTCCAATGCATCCTTTGGTTTTCCTTGAGTCATGAGGTTTATTGCCTTTGATACTAAATCCATTTGTCCTCAGTCACATGGAGCCTCCAGAACCAAGGGGATAGAATAAGATTTGTGTCAATGGGTGTGTGAGTTTTGCTCCTCCCGAGTGAGGGACGGTGTCGTTTAGTAGAAATTTAGAGAAAGTCTGCCAACGAGGGTGTTTTAATTGCAGCTGTAACCATAGTAGATACATTATGAGGTTTACAAAGTTGTTGAGATGCTCTTTGAACAGTGTATTTAAGACATAAAAAAGAAACATACAGACATAGCAGAATAGTAACTACCGATATCAATCCATGTAACACAATCATACCCAGATTACCAAAGGTATCAGCAAGCCATCCCCAGAGGGTTTTTCCTCCGGAGGACTGGTGTATCTTTGTAGTTGCTTTGATTATTCTGATCCATCTTCGGTCTAAAGTACCATTCTCCTGTGATGCCTAAGGCATAATCATATGCATACCGTACATTAGAGGCAACTCTAAGTTGTGAATAATCAGAAAATCCTGGAATTGGAATGGGGATCATTGGAACCCCTTTCTTAGTGTCGTGTGGAATGTGGGAACAAACCCAACATTTTGTTTTATTAAGGGCATTTGCATAGGTGCGTGTCATTTGGATACATTTGTTATCTGTCCATGATTCAACTAAGGACATACTCATAATTTTTGATTACTTCTCCTGCTGTTGTTATAAACCCTCTACGTTCCCAGGTTGCCATATAGTCGTGTACTACTCCAAATGCATAGTGACTGTCAGTGAAAATGTTAACTTTAATGTCTTTCGCTATTTTTAATGACTCAGTCAGCGCCACGAGTTCTGCCACTTGGGCTGAACAGTGTCCTGGCAGGGATCCTGTTTTTACGACGGTGCTATCATCCAATACCACCGCCCACCCAGTGTGGGGAATTCCATCTTTTATTTTCCTGGATCCATCAACATATAGTTCCAAGTCAGGGTCTGTGAGGGGGTTTTCTAGGAAGCGACTGTGGTCCTCCTGGAGAACCAGCTCAGAGCATGTATGCTCTTCTCCCTCCCCTAACATCCCATCTGCTGGGTTTACTCGTGTGTCTTTTATTATTTGTATGGATTTATCTCTGGGGAGCAAAACAGCTTCCCATCTAGCTCGTCTACTATCGGAGACTGAACGCAATTTGCCGGTGTGTAATAATTCAACTAACGTGTGTCCTGTGTGCAGAATCAACTGTGTGTTCATTACAATCGAATCGCATGCCTGCACTGCCCAAGAGGCGCAGTCTACTGCTGCCATACAGCGATGCATGCCTGCTGCTACCGTAGGTTGCTTTGTGGAGTAATAGGCGACGGGACGTGTCGGAACTGCTGTATAATAGATCCCATCTTGGGAACAGTAGAGGTGAAATGGTTTAGTATGATCTGGTAACCCGAGGGCGGGGGCATTGCTGAGAGCCTGTTTTATTACACGATAGGCTATTTCCTGTTCATGTCCCCAGTCTATGGGGTCCAAGGGAGCCGGGCTCCCTTTGATTAACGCCTGTATCGGACCTGTGGCTTGTGTGAAATTAGGGATGAAAGTGCGGCAATCATTAAGGAGCCCCATAACTTTACGCACAGCCCTAACATTATGTGGTTTTGGCATATTTAGAATGGCTTCTTGCCTATTATGCGTCATAGATTTTTGTCCTTGTGAAATGTTGTGTCCGAGATATTGAACCTTAGTTAAGCCTATTTGTGCTTTCTTAGGGCTTGCTTTAAATCCTGCCTTTTGTAAGACACCGAGGACTCATCAGGAGACGCAATCAAAAGATCATCCACGTACTGGATGATTAAACTATTCCAGGGTGTCAGATCCATTCCTTCTAAGGTCTTGGCCATTGCCTGGTGAAAGAGTGTCGGACTGTTGTGAAATCCCTGTGGCACTCTAGTCCATGTGTACTGTTTGTCACATACAGTAAACGCAAATTTATCTTGGGAATCAGAGTGGAGTGGCAGGCTCCAAAATCCATTGCTAATATCCAGGACGGTAAAAATAGAGTGTTCAGGTTTCAAATCATTTAATATAGTGTTGGGATTGGCTACAATCGGGTGTAACCGGGGTGTAACTTTATTCAATTGTGTGTAATCAATTGTGAGTCACCATGAGCCGTCTGGTTTTGCCACTGGCCAGATTGGAGAATTAGTGGTTGAATGCGTTTCGCGTATTATTCCTTCATTTTGCAATGTTTGAATAATTGTCTGAACTGCTGTAAAAGCTTCTGGTTTAATAGGATACTGTTTATGTGCTTTGTGTACTGGACCTGGGATTACTATAGGTTCAATTTGTGCCAGACCACAATCTAGTTTATGTGTTGCCCAAACATCAGGAAATTCCTGACATACGTGTCCAAGTGGTGTGTCTGGCCATATATGAGGTGTTGACGGTGTGAGTGAGATACTAGCACAATTTGTTGCGTATCTTTGTGTATTCTTTTTATTCCCGTGTGTATTGGTCCATATTATGCAATTATTATTAGCATCCACTAGTGCGCCGGCTTCTCTAAGGATATCTATACCTAATATTGTCCCCTTTTATACAGGTAACGAGCTGAGATTAGGAGCACTCCCTTTAAGAGAGTGCTCCTAATCTCAGCTCATTACCTGTATAAAAGACACCTGTCCACAGAAGCAATCAATCAATCAGATTCCAAACTCTCCACCATGGCCAAAGAGCTGTCCAAGGATGTCAGGGACAAGATTGTAGACCTACACAAGGCTGGAATGGGCTACAAGACCATCACCAAGCAGCTTGGTGAGAAGGTGACAACAGTTGGTGCGATTATTCGCAAATGGAAGAAACACAAAATAACTGTCAGTCTCCCTCGGTCTGGAGCTCCATGCAAGATGTCACCTCGTGGAGTTTCAGTGATCATGAGAACGGTGAGGAATCAGCCCAGAACTACATGGGAGGATCTTGTTAATGATCTCAAGGCAGCTTGGACCATAGTCACCAAGAAAACAATTAGTAACACTATGCAGTGAAGGACTGAAATCCTGCAGCGCCTGCAAGGTCCCCCTGCTCAAGAAAGCACATGTAGAGGCCCGTCTGAAGTTTGCCAATGAACATCTGAATGATTCAGAGGAGAACTGGGTGAAAGTGTTGTGGTCAGATGAGATCAAAATCGAGCTCTTTGGCATCAACTCAACTCGCCGTGTTTGGAGGAGGAGGAATGCTGCCTATGACCCCAAGAACACCATCCCCACCGTCAAACATGGAGGTGGAAACATTATGCTTTGGGGGTGTTTTTCTGCTAAGGGGACAGGACAACTGCACCACATCAAAGGGACGATTGACGGGGCCATGTAGCGTCAAATCTTGGGTGAGAGCCAGTCTCCAGACCTTAATCCCATAGAAAATCTGTGGAGGGAGCTGAAGGTTCGAGTTGCCAAACGTCAGCCTCGAAACCTTAATGACTTGGAGAGGATCTGCAAAGAGGAGTGGGACAAAATCCCTCCCGAGATGTGTGCAAACCTGGTGGCCAACTACAAGAAACGTCTGACCTCTGTGATTGCCAACAAGGGTTTTGCCACCAAGTACTAAGTCGAAGGGGTCAAATACTTATTTCCCTCATTAACATGCAAATCAATGTATAACTTTTTTGAAATGCATTTTTCTTGATTTTTTTGTTGTTATTCTGTCTCTCACTGTTAAAATACACCTACCATTACAATTATAGACTGATCATTTCTTTGTGAGTGGGCAAACATACTAAATCAGCAGGGGATCAAATACTTTTTTCCCCTCACTGTATATATATATATGTGATTTGATGTGTATTCTTATTTGATTTCCTCCCTCCTCAGGAATCACTGATAAAACATTGTTATTTGAAGGAGAACCTGACCACTTAATTCCCTCCATATCGGAAGTCCTGCAATGATCCATGTGCTGCTTGGAGGTGCACCAGAAACGGCCAGTCTTGATATTTATGATTGTTTCACGGACATCAATATCTGGACAATCAAATTAGTAAGTATTTCAATGGTTGAAACTTGTGTTTGCTCTGTATTCTAAGTTTCTGTGCCTTAGGGAACCTTTGTGACATACTAAAAGGACATACTGGTAAGATGTTGGGCACTTTTCAAACAACAAAAATGGCATTTGGTTAGTTATAAGGGACATTTATACCAGTCTGTGCAAATATCTATGCATATTCCAATGTTTGCTGCAGGACTTACAGATTGAGTGAGGGGGTCAATATGTTTGATTCAGAACTAACCACTGCTTCTTCAATTTTGTTTTAAACATAATTTAAAAGAAAAGTGGGCTATACATTGGTCTTGATAAAAGGAGCAGTGGTCCCTGAAGCAATTATTTTAGTTTTTTGGTCACAATTCCTAAAACCCATTTTCTGTAAAATATGTTATCAACTTGCATTAATATATTATCCAAAGTACAATCATACTAATCATGAAGATGTTCGTATTATTATATTCTAAGGGTTCTAGTCTATTGTGTATTGTGTTTATTATTAGGCCCTTCTCTTATGTTTTACAGTTGTTATTATTATTCCATACAATACAGGGATTAAATTAAGTATTTTAACCACAAACTTGAAGACAAAGTCTTTGAGGAAAGCAGGGCCCTGTTCGTTCCAAGGGTCAAGTTTCTTAAGACTCAAATAGCTATTTAAATGACTTTCGTATTCAGTCGACTTAGTCAATTGTCCAGCTGGATGGCTGGGCACAGGCGGGCAGCGCAGTCTGTAAAGTTCTTTATTTAATAAAGTCCTTTAAAAGAATTCTTCGTACGGCTCAATCTCCTTCTCCCAGTTTAACCCTTCTGTTGCTGGCAAAGACTTAGTTGGTTTCTGGTTCCGGTTCTGGCAACAGAGATACAAGTTCAGCTGTGGCAGCGAGTTACTGGTTTAGGTGAGAGAGAGATAGAGATGCCGTGCGTTATCCTTTATAGGCCTGTCAGATCAATAGGTGATTGGTTCTTTAGTTTGTGAGATTGGATTTCGGTTTCAGCCCCCAGTGTCCTATTGGAGGGGGGCTTGATTTATGACTGATGTCAATCCATGCCATCTTTTGGAAATGCCGGTTGGCACGGGTTCGTAGCTCTGTGTCGGGATTTCGGCTCTCGTCCATTTCAAAGAGTTTTTATTTCCTACAGGCCCCCTTCCCCAGACATCTCACAGCAGGGATTCCAAGCTATTTGGCCCATTCTCGGTGCCATCCTCCCAAGACTGTCACTTTGATGTAAACCAGTTCACATGCTGATGAGTTAAGGAAATCTGATAAATTTGGGGGGGAGAGGTCTTCTTTAGATCAGTGCTTCAGCTCAGAGCTAAAATGCTCTTATCAGAATACACCCAACATAACGCTACACTGGTTAATTCTGTTCTGGGAAAACCACAATCCTGCAGGTTTAATAAGTCTCTCTACACATCAGTCCCTGAGTACCTTCAACCAATGGTCATTTTGACCAATTAAGCCCAAGAATTGAGTCAATTAAGTTGTCAAGGACTACCCAGTGAAGACGTGAACTCACGACTAGGTCACACTGTGAGCTCACCAGAGCAGACATTACACTGAGCTCACTGTGAGCTCACTTAGCGCTTTTCCAGCGACATGGTGCCGGTGCTGGAGCCGGAGCTGCTGCTCGGCCTGGGATCCAGCTGATCTTTTTTGAACCGGCCCGCTTTTCCACCGGTTTTGACGTCACTGGATGTGGGCGTTCCCAAGCATGGAGTAGAAGTGGAGAAACACAGCAATAGTAATCAGCACCGAGGCGATTGCGTCTTTAAACCCCATTTAACATCACAATCAAACTCATTCCGCGTCTATGGCAAATCGTAACCCTAATGTTACAAATGTTCCCTAAATATGTGTTTTGCAGAATACACAAGCAAACGTTATGGAATATTAGCATTTTATCGACACACATGATAGAACTTATTGTTCTTTAACATTGATGAGAATAATTAACATGAATAAACTTACTGCTGAAGATGTAACCCTTACCCAGTGGCTAACCCTAACTATGTTACAAATGTTCCCTAAACACTTATTTTGCAGGATCAATAAAAAATTGTTAGGATTTTTTAAACTTTTACTGACACACATAGTTAATAGCAATGTGTTATAACTTTACCGAAAATAATAATCTGTATATCTTTAATTGTTTAGACGTTATTAAGATATAATGCATGTTTCACATAGGGAACATTTGTAACATGTTAGGATAAACAAACAAATGATTTGAAAATATTCATAATTACAGCATACAATTTGTCAGGCTTCATAAGAATGGTATTTATAACATACTCTGTAAAAATCAAGCAAATAGCACTTGTGGTTCACGAGAAAATATATATATATAATCAAAGCTATCAGACTATAGCAGCCGGTGTATGAAGACACATACGATTATACAGCATTATTTGGCAGCTTCGCAAGACCTAATTTGAAACGTTGTTGGTAAGTTAGATAATTAGTGGGGACCCTCTATTTGCAGTTCTTCCCCTCCATAATTGCTAAAATAAAGTTTTACTGACATTTTATTGACCCTACCACTGCATAGGGCACATCTGTAACATGAACGCTACTGAATGGCACATACATTGAAAACTACGGAGAACTGAGACAAATCCACTTTACACTTCATAAATAATCTTAAAACGTTTCCAACCAAGGCAACACCCACTTGAAATACGTTCATTCTCATTTTTGGTAAACAAAAAGAGAGATTGTTACATATGTTCCCTATGATGCATCTACAGAGAGAGAGAGACAGACAGACACTAACACTCTCTCTCTCTCTCTCTCTCTCTCTCTCTCTCTCTCTCTCTCAGCTGGGAGTGTGTGGGAGGGGTCTGCAGTGAGCGGGAGTGCTGCTGAGAGCTCTGTCCTTTGGCTGTGTTTTTTTGTTGCTTTACTTTTTTCAGTTTGTTTATTTTGTCTTCTGTTTTCAGTGCTTTTCTTATTGTGGGGGAACAGGGGAGGGGAGGGGGGAGTACCGGTAGTTCTTCCCGGGTCGGGGGGTCGGACCCCCTGAATGCGTCTTTTGAAAAACTGACCCGACGCCATGGAGTCAAGATCGCTCCGGTGCAGTTCTGCCCCCTAGAGCAGTGTGTGTTAGCGGTTGGGGAGGTAGCAGGGTGTGAAAATATCAAGTCTGCTGCCATTGTTATCTTCTTAAAAACCACTGATCTGCTCAATCAGCTAGTGGCTAATGGCACAGTGTTAGACGACACTTTCACCCCGGTGTTGCCGCTCGCTGCTCCTGCCCGGAAGGTAACGCTGTCTAACGTCCCTCCGTTCATCCGCACCGGCTCGGGCAGCTGATGTCCGGCATTAAGAGGGTCCCGCTGGGCTGCAAAGCCCCGCAACTGAAACACGTCATGTCCTTCCGAAGGCAGCTGTATATGATCCTCAATAACATCAATGAGGATCTTAATGTCATTTTTAAATTTAAGATCGACAATACCGACTACGTCGTGTTCGCTACTTCGGAGTCCATGAAGTGTTTCAGGTGTGGGAGCGAGGGGCATGTCGTGAGGAACTGTCCCGAGCAGGACAGGGAGCGGGAGGAGGAGCGGGGCGACGCGGGGAGGAATAGAGACACCGGCCCGCAGCCACAGATGCAGCGGGCAGACAGAGATCGAGCCCCGGCGGAGGAGACAGTCGCCGGTCGGACCGATGGTACCACTGATGCCGTGACGGGGGAAGAGCTGCCCGGAGGCGATGACGCACAGCTGGGGGACGGGGTCGAGGCAGCGGGGGATAGTGACGACCGAGACGCCGGGGGGAGATGGTGTTGAGGCGGTGCACGGGGCGCTGGTTAGTGACGAGGAACAACCTCAGCAGCCAGCAGACGGGCGGACAGACACACAGGGTGTAGCCGAGGAGGAGGCAGGGCCAGGCTCGGCGGTACAAGCCGAGGCGCCGGGTGGAAAAAACGCACTAAGAAGGTGCTGGGAGGGAGCACGGACGGTGTTGGTAAATAGTGGCAGTAAAAGAAGTGGTGGCACAGTAGTGAAGCTGGGGTAGCGAGCGGCTTGGTGGGGAAAGGTCCGGCTACACGCTGGAGCATCGCGGCTCGGAGTGACAGTGAGGGCGGCTTCACGGATTCCTCTCTCGCCTCCTCGTCCTCGGTGAGTCAGAGCTGCAGTGAAGGATATCAGGAGGTTTTTAGAGAAAACGAAGGGAAAGAGGTCTGTTGTAGTGGAGCAGTTTTTCCCAGATCGTGCACGCCTGCTGGCCTCTATTAAGTTTTTACAGAAACCCTGACCTATCAATTTGTACAACACTCACTGAAAACCATGGTTGGGGTCAATTCCTGTTTTTCAATTCCAATTCCTCCTACAAATCAATTCAAAATTGCAATTACTTTTTGCATTCACATAATATTCTTTATTGGAATTGAATTGAAAAGGGAATTAAAAATTGAATTGGAATTGACCCCAACCCTGTTGAAAACAAAACAAAAAATACAGATCTGGTTCTTCAAATCTTCACTCTGGTTTCATTCTGTGTCGTAGTTCATTTATCTTGCTGTTAATTGCACCACCAATTACACTCTTTGGGGTACTGGGCAATTTTTTCAAGGTAGCCCCTAAAAAACATGTATCACATAGATTTAATGACTTGCACATAGATATATAAAAATCTTTTAATAAACATACCACATATCTTTGAGAAGGGTTCATTAGTTACATATTGCCACAGTAAATCAACATTTTTGTGTGTGGGTGTATTTAAACGTTTTGGTGTATGCTCTTAAACTTGTCTTACACTAGTTCATAGTAAAATCTGTACTTGGCGAAGCAGCTATGCAAAGGCAGTCTTTTCTCCATTAATACCTTGCTTAAGCATTACATTGATGTGGCACAACTGGACTGAAATGTGAAGTATTTGCTCAAAAGTCAAATTTAAATGAGACATGAAAGTTTATATTGTCAAGGATCCCATGGCACTATTCATTATTATTATGTATTAATATGTCTGAAGCATTAATCCAAGGTGATTTACAAGGTGTTGTTGAAAGAGTGACGTGGCTGAATTCTAAGTCAGGCTTCCCTCAATCAGGTCTAACAAATTTGTTATGACTCCACCTTTACTGCTGTGTAGTAATCTGCTGGTACAAAATGGCTGCACCCCAGAGGGTGGTGGGTGAAGTGAGTCTGTAGAGCACTTTGGGATCTTTCCAGCTGCTACATGTAAGGTATTATTATTTATTAATAAATTAACTCTAGTCTCTGAAACTAAAACAAAGGCCAAAGGAACATTTCAAATGCTAACCCTTTGTGTTCTATACAGTTAAAAAGGAGAGTTAGAAATTTTGTACAACAGCATTTACATACCATATATGGCTTCCACCTTTAAGCGATCCAGAGGTGTCTTTTTCTCCGAAGTTGGATCTCTCTTGCTGCCACCACCACGAAGATTGCTCTTTAATAATGTTGGAAAGTCAAAGACAGCAACCGTCAGGGTTCTTGCATATGACGTATTCGTGCTGCACCTCTCTGCAAGGATCCAGGACAGTTTGTCAATGTAAACTCCAGTGCCTGGGAATATTTCCACCTAAAAGACAATGGTAAATAAAAAACAAGTTTATCCCCAAACTATTCTTATATTATGTTAAGTGGAATACATTATCAGTAAGGCTGTGATTTTGTTACAGAAATGTGTTATTAAAGACCACAGTATGTCTCAATTCTAAGTTTATTAATTTACAGACATAATACATAATACATACATTCTTATTATCAACTATAACTATGAATATAACTGATAATGTAGCATCATTAGATTGTTTACAACCAATATTTGTTTTCAATATATATATTTTTACCTTGTCTTTGTAATATTGTAGACCAAGAGTGTTATACCTGTTTTGGTGATTCTTTGTCAGATTCAGAACAATTTGCTGTGGGGCTGTCAGAACCACTTGATGGTGACACACTTTTGTCTTCATTGCTGATAAATGTGGCTTTTGTTACAATTTTTTTCAGATTGTCCAAAAGGTCTGGAATCTCTGGAGAAAAAAACCTTAGTATTAAATGATAATCATTTCTAGTAATATATTTAATACAAAGTGAAAACAAAACCATCAATGCCTGCAATTATACTTGAGAGACTTGCTCTATGTTATTGGCAAACTGACCTTTTTGTGGGTCATTAACATTAGCTACAAAAAAATAAAAGAGATAAAATACAAGAATTACCAGGTCTAATGTAATGCATATAGTCATTAATGTAGGATTATGAAGTTATGTTGAAAAACTTTATTTAATAATCAGTATTATTAAACTATTAGACAGTGCACATTAAGAGTCTGTATTGTGGTTCTAGATTACTTCAGTATGATCAACTATAATACATTACTCTGGAATCTAAATTACTGAAGAATAACATTTATCAAGGTAAGGAATTATTTGCTATAAATAAAAAAACTTACCATCAACCATACGGTTTCGAAGACATTGGTTTTCATTTTTAAGTCTTGTGTTTTCCTTTTCGAGCTGCTTAACGTTTTGCTGTAGCTCAACTTCACTGGACTCTTTAAATGTCTGTAGAATATGACGGGATCTAATTCTTGAAGCTCCATCGGTTTTCTTTCTTATTTTGTGCTGTATTCAGAGAGAAAAAGAGTTTAAAATGAATATATATATATATATATATATATGAAAATGATTTAAAAAAAAACAATCCTGCAATACATTTATTTAATATTTGCAGTAATTATCCCATCAGTTACAGTTTTTTTTCATCTTCTGAAACTGCAATTTAGCACTTTTAACTGTTTCTTAGTGATTCCTAGAATTACTAACCGGTATTGTAGTCAATGTGTTTATAACCTTTTTTGTTTAACGATTTGTGTGTTATCCTATGTGATCCCATGGTCTTTGATTTGGTCACGGAAGTGATTTGTCTTTGATTTGTTGATCTAGAGTTGAATTTTAATTAGTTTTTCCCTTTTGTATAATTAGTGTAGTGCTACATTTAGTCTTTGTTTTTAAATAAATTTGACAATTTATATCTTTGGAATTGGTGTCTGCGTCCAATGATTACAGAAATTGAGTTCTACAAGACTCCAGGATTCGTGATAAGGTGATACTATGAATTCACTTCTTTAATTGAAATTTAAAAGTGTACCTTACGCTACATATATATATGTATGTATGTATGTCCAATTGCTTTGACAATACAAATGAATAGAATTGAGAGGGAGAGAGAGAGAGAGAGACAGACAGACAGACTGACAAACAGAAAAACAGACAGACATAGACACACACACACACACACACACACAGAGCCAGCCAGCCAGCCAGCCAGCCAGCTCAGCGATGACATCACGAGCCTCTCTCAGCTGACTGCTATGACATCACAGAGCACGTACATTCCGTTGCTTGCCGTCTGTCAACCACTCAGTCACTGCCAGCCAGACTGGCTGGCTGGCTGGATGGGGGGGCTGCTTGCTGCTGCTGCGTACCTTAGCAAGCTTATTTGCTTGACCGGCCTTCCTACTCCTCTGCCCACATGCCCACCTATGCCCGATCTGCTGTTCACCTGGATCACAGCTCCGCCCCAACAAGGCAGATCCTCCCAAAAATGGTACAAACTCACCCACGATCCCCTCCACGGAAAGCTTTAGCAAAAGGCAAAAGCGTTATACGTAATGAAGAGGAACCCGAGTCCAAGACGCATCCGACCAGCCATACATATTTGTGTGTATTAAAGATCACATTTTCTTACATTTAGTTTTTCTGTACTTTATTACATCTTATTGTGATTTATAAATGTATTGTTTCTTTTCCATATGTATGTATGTATGTATGTGTGTGTGTGTGTGTGCCTGTCTCTGTGTGAAAGTGTGTGTGTGTGGGTGTGAGTGTCTGTCTGTCTGTCTGTCATGTAACTCGCACATCTGTGAGGGCACCATTTTTGCAGAAGAGATGTACACATTTTGGAGCAACACATGCTGCCATCCAGACATCATCTTTTCCAGTGACGTCCCTGCATTTTCAAAAAGATCACATTTTATTACATTTTGTTTATCTGTACTTTATTACATCTTATTGTGATTTATACTTGTAATGTTTCTTTTCCATATATATGTATGTACAGTGGGGGAAAAAAGTATTTGATCCCCTGCTGATTTTGTACGTTTGCCCACTGACAAAGAAATGATCAGTCTATAATTTTAATGGTAGGTGTATTTTAACAGTGAGAGACAGAATAACAGCCACAAAATCCAGAAAAATGCATTTCAAAAAAGTTATAAATTGATTTGCATGTTAATGAGGGAAATAAGTATTTGACCCATTTTCAATGCCCTGGCTTAGGGAAGGAGGTTCTCACCCATGATTTGATGGTACATGGCCCCGTCCATCGTCCCTTTGATGCGGTGCAGTTGTCCTGTCCCCTTAGCAGAAAAACAGCCCCAAAGCATAATGTTTCCACCTCCTTGTTTGATGGTGGGAATGGTGTTCTTGGGGTCATTCCTCCTCCTCCAAACACGGCGAGTTGAGTTGATGGCAAAGAGCTTGATTTTGGTCTCATCTGAGACCACTTTCACCCAGTTCTCCTCTGAATCATTCAGATGTTCATTGGCAAACTTCAGACGGGCCTGTACATGTGCTTTCTTGAGCAGGGGGACCTTGCGGGCGCTGCAGGATTTCAGTCCTTCACGGCATAGTGTGTTACCAATTGTTTTCTTGGTGACTATGGTCCCAGCTACCTTGAGATCATTAACAAGATCCTCCCATGTAGTTCTGGGCTGATTCCTCACCGTTCTCATGATCATTGAAACTCCACGAGGTGAGATCTTGCATGGAGCCCCAGACTGAGGGAGACTGACAGTTATTTTGTGTTTCTTCCATTTGCGAATAATCGCACCAACTGTTGTCACCTTCTCACCAAGCTGCTTGGTGATGGTCTTGTAGCCCATTCCAGCCTTGTGTAGGTCTACAATCTTGTCCCTGACATCCTTGGACAGCTCTTTGGTCTTGGCCATGGTGGAGAGTTTGGAATCTGATTGATTGATTGCTTCTGTGGACAGGTGTCTTTTATACAGGTAACGAGCTGAGATTAGGAGCACTCCCTTTAAGAGAGTGCACCTAATCTCAGCTCGTTACCTGTATGAAAGACACCTGGGAGCCAGAAATCTTGCTGATTGATAGGGGATCAAATACTTATTTCCCTCATTAACATGCAAATCAATTTATAACTTTTTTGAAATGCGTTTTTCTGGATTATTTGGCTGTTATTCTGTCTCTCACTGTTAAAATACACCTACCATTAAAATTATAGACTGATCATTTCTTTGTGAGTGGGCAAACGCACAAAATCAGCAGGGGATCAAATACTTTTTTCCCTCACTGTATGTATGTATGTATGTATGTATGTAAGTGTGTATGTGTCTGTCTCTGTGTGAAAGTGTGTGTGTGTGTGTGTGTGTCTGTGAAAGTGTGTGTGTGTGTGCGTGTGTCTGTCTGTGAAAGTGTGTGTGTGTGTGTGGGTGTGACAGTGTGTATGAGTGTCTGTCTGTCATGTAACTCGCACATCTGTGAGGGCACCATTTTTGCAGAAAGAGATGTACACATTTTGGAGCAACATATGCTGCCATCGAGACATCATCTTTTCCAGGGACGTCCCTGCATTTTTCAGCAGGATAACGCCAAACCACATTCTGCCCAGATTACAAGCGCATGGTTGCGTAGGCAGAGAGTGCGGGTGCTAGCATGGCCTGCCTGCAGTCCTGACCTGTCTCCGAATTGAGAATGTGTGGCGCACTATGAAGTGCAAATTAAGACAACGAAGGCCCTGTGCAGTTGCGCAGCTGAGGAAATGCATAATGGATGAATGGGGGGAAATCCCACTTGCTAAACTTAACCAAGTGGTGTCTTCAGTGCCCAAGTGCTTAATAAGTGTTATTAAAAGAAAAGGTGATGTTACATAGTGGTAAACAGTCGACTGTCCCAACTTTCTTGGTTTCTTTTCACTGCTAATGAGATGCTGTAGAGTGAGTTTTCAGGAGCTCTAATCGTATTGATGAATTCATGCAGCATTTGTAATTGAATTTCAAAAAGAAATCCTTGCTGTCTGGCCTGTGTGTATGAGATGTACTCTGTCAATCTTTGGCTAACAACTGAAACATTGGTAGAACAGAAATGGCAACATAAAAAAGAAAAGTACATTTTAAAAGAGCACATTAAATAGGATGAATATACAGTTTTTTACAATCACTTTGTCACTAATTTCAGAACCTTGATGTCATTTTTCAAAACTAGACACAAAACTCAAAACGGTCATCACTTGTAACACTGCACAATACAATGTTTTGAACATTGGACAGCCTTTCATATCTTTAAAGAAACCTTGCACTTGCAGACTTGTTGGTTCAAATAACTCATTTATCATGAAATACCATAGTAACATAGTAACACAGAAGATACCGATAGTTTCACTGTGTAGTTGTTCGTACAATCATTAAATATTGTAGTACAAAATATGTGATACATGTTTCATTATGGTACTACACATAAATACATCACTGTAAAAGGACTAGTAGAGAGAATACTACAGACACAGTGGAATCATTGAACAAAATCTGAAATGTATTGATGCAATACAATCAAATCACACCATAGGTTTCTTTGAATCCATGCAACAATAATTAGCTACAAAAAAGAACAAAACTACAGTAAAATGTCAACTGCAGTGTTCCTCACCTGGCTTAGTGTAAAAAGCAAAACAAAGGATTGATTACTGTACTTCTAAATTTCCATCAGCCCTGTGTTCAGGTTCAGGTTCTCACAACCATTTTTCACAAGAGGCATCTTGAAACTGAACATACCTGAACATACTCAGTCATCAGCTGCTTCACTCTGTCTGCATTTCTTTCAAAAGGCACACTATACTCTGTGCTACACATTGGTATGCAGTATACAGTCATTTGACAATTGAGAGTAGCCTAATGTTTAGTGCATGCTGAAGACTTGCCGCTTCTCAGTACGGAAATTTCTGATGATTGAGGCCACAGTTGATCCTGAGTTGATTCTGAGGTTTGATTGAATCATTGTAGCTGCCTCAGTCATGGTCATGCCATGATTTACAACATGCTCTACAACTATTTCTCGGATTTCACTGGACACTATTTGCTGTTGCTGCCGCTGTCTGGTCCGTGGCCTTGTCCTCTACCACGTTCCCCCAACACCTCTCAAATGAGGCCCATGGCTGCCTCTCTGGTGAGGCCTAAGCCCTCCTCTATGACGAGGCCCACGACCACCTCTCAGAAGGGGTGCATGTCCCCTTCCATTCCTTTGACCACCACGTCTTCCTCCTCCCACTGCTTGACCTCTATTGTGACCTGGATGACTTGCCGGCTCCATGTTATCACTGTGTTGCTGGGGTGGATAGCACTCATTTCACTCGATACTCGTACCACAATGTGAAATCAATCATCAATAACCAGTTGGCAGTATTGGAAAAGCAATTACAAGGGCCTGCATACATACAGTAATGTCAAATCTGATGTGGAAGAACAATCATCTTCAACCAGGTTGGAGCGTTAGTTGCAATGCCTTTAATACACGCAGCGTGGAGAGGAACAGTGACTCAAGTAGATCCCAAAGTCGCTCTGCCTTCATTTTAACAGTCAGAGCTTTTATACACAAAAATCAAAGAGCTGGTTATAATCAGAAAGTCATTACTATGTTATCTTAAAAGTTAGCTAAGCAGAATTTATATCATTATAGGACAGAGTTCATAGATCAACACATGGATTAGGGAGCAGGCACTTCAATCATACTGTTTGACATTGTCTCCAAGATTCTCATCGTAAATAACAAACAGAAATCAAACTACCTTCTGGCCTGACCTTCTAGCTTGACCTTATCTTTCTTAAGTATACAAGAGAGAAAAACAGGTATTAGAGAAAGAATTTCTAACTTTCCTTCCACACTGAAAACATGATGTGGAAAAGTGCTACATGATGATGAATGATGATGAAATATTACATCCATAGATAATGTAGTCCAACTGGTTCATGCTCCTCGGTTATTGGTGTCAATGGATCTCATTATCCTGAAACTTTCATGATCGAAACATGGAATATTGTTTGTCAGTTTCCATAAAATTATGCATTAAGAGTAATGCAACAGTCACTTATCATTTTGAGCAGCTGTATCAATTGATAGTTAGATCTTTGTAATGAAATGAATAGACAGTGATCTCAGATGTAATGTGTGAATTGCATTTTGAAATGGTAATACTTTGATGTAAGTTGTGTCATTTTAGTTCAATGAACAAATGATCTGAGGTTGATGTGTATTGTATCCAAGCAATTGTAAAAAAGTGTTAGAGTTTTGAAAAATGTGCATTTTGATCATCGGGTGTGAGTTTAGTGTCTAGAGTTTTGAAAAATGACATCATGGTTCTGAAATGAGTGCCAAAGTGATTGTAAAAAAGTGTAATATCAGGGGACAGTGGCTATTAGTGATCTGGCCTTCCGTGGCCTCTGTATTAATGTAACAGGTCACATTGTATGTGTACACTGATACTTGATAGTATAATATAGTACAAGTAAAAAACATACATAGGTATCATAGAAGTATTTTGCAGAAATGATTATGGATAGTTATCAAAATGGAGAGGAAATGCTAAATCCAGTCTCCCCAGGCTGAGCTTCTATTGCTGCACCTGCTGGCCCCACTATATGGATAGAGCCACACCAAGTACAAGAGTCTCCCCATTGCTATTTATATCTCCCTATCCAGTCTTCTGTAGGTGTCAGGGTGGGGTGCCTATTCCCCTGCATGCTTTGAAACCTATAGCACCTGGGACGCACACTTGGGATCCGGTTCCTCTGCCCCTCACATACACATGAGGAATCCCAGGTGCTCAATACGTCATACTGTCTCTTTCATCTCATGTGTAAACTATGGACAAATACATGACTAAACGTGTTTAGTTGCTTTTCCCAGAATGCTTTGCGCCACGATATGCAAATAACGAGGACTATGATTGGCTCCCTGACATTACCCACACTGCGACTGATGCTACCCATTTCACTACCCAACAAAGACCCATAATATGCGTGTGTCTGTCTGTCTGTCTGTCTGTCTGTCTGTCAAAGTATGTGTGTGTGTGTCTGTGTGTGTCTGTGTCTGTCTGTCTGTCTGTGTGTGAAAGTGTGTGTGTGTGTGTCTGTCTGTCTGTCATGTAACTTGCACATCTGTGAGGGCACCACTAATGCCGAAAGAGATGTACACATATTGTTTATTTTCCATATATATGTATGTATGTATGTATGCATGTCCAATTGCTTTGACAATACAAATGAATTGAATTGAGAGGGAGAGAGAGAGAGAGAGAGACAGACAGACAGACAGACAGAGAGACACACATACACACACACACACACACACACACACACAGAGAGCCAGCCAGCCAGCCAGCCAGCTCAGTGATGACATGACGAGCCTCTCTCAGCTTACTGCTATGACAGCACAGAGCACGTACATTCCGTTTAACAAATCGTTAAACAAAAAAGGTTATAAACACATTGACTACAATACCGGTTAGTAAGACGAAGGTGAGTCTCTCGTTAGTATTATTAGTCAGACATTAAATAACTACGCAGGTTAGTATTTATGTCAGGTAACTTCTCGTTATATATATATCAGTCTCATTTACGTTTAGGTGCCGAGAAAGATCCTATTTGTTACCACAATTTCCCTTAACTGATTATTATTCAATGATTAAGGATAGGCAGGGCCACCAATAATCTAATGTCTATTAACTTGTGTCAATTTCAGACTAAACAGTTAAACAGGAATGAGAAGATATTTCTCGGCGTTGACAGATTTTATTTCTAAAATTATCAACAAAACAGTTTAATGCAAACACATTTATATTTAAGAAAACTAAATGATATTACACATTCTAGAGTTATGAATCACAGATTAACATTTCTAATTGATTTCTCAAATGTCATGAATCACAAACTCCAAACTGTTAAACTTATGTGAACTTCGTCGCAGAGATGCCTCTCTGGCTTCGGGCTCAGATAACAGCACACGGCACGAGGTCCGTGTGGTTTGGAACAAAGGCAGTCTGGTTCGGCTTTGTCCAAGAACTTCCACTCAGTCGATGCACCTGGAAGTTGGGGTTTCGGGAATGTAGAGTCTTTTCCAAACAGATTTTCCACTGGTTTGAATGCTCCAAGGTTGTGCACAAAATCTTCTTTGTAAGCAGGGTTCCACCGTAGTTACTTGAAGACGAAGTCTTTGAGGAAAGCAGGGCCCTGTTTGTTCCAAGGGTCAAGTTTCTTAAGACTCAAATAGCTATTTAAGTGACTGACACTTTCGTATTCAGTCGACTTAGTCAATTGTCCAGCTGTAAAACTCCACTGATCAGGTGGGTCTGTAAAGTTATTTATTTAATAAAGTCCTTTAAAAGAATTCTTCGTACGGCTCAATCTCCTTCTCCCAGTTTAACTCTTCTGTTGCCGGCAAAGACTTGGTTGGTTTCTGATTCCGGTTCTGGCAACAGAGCTACAGGTTGAGCTGTGGCAGTGAGTTTCTGGTTCAGGTGAGAGAAAGAGAGAGAGAAAGACTGTTCCTTAAAGTCTGTCAGATCAGTAGGTGATTGGTCCCTGAGTTCTTGAGATTGGATTTCGGTTTCAGCCCCCAGTGTCCTATTGGAGGGGGGCTTGATTTATGACTGATGTCAATCCATGCCATCTTTTGGAAATGCCGGTTGGCCCGGGTTCGTAGCTCTATGTCGGGATTTCGGCTCTCATCCACTTCAAAGAGTTTTTATCACCTACAGGCCCCTTTCTCCAGACATCTCATAGCAGAATTCCAAACTATTTGGCCTCTTCTCGGTGCCATCCTCCCCAAAACTGTCACTTTGATGCAAACCAGTTCCAAGCTGATGAGCTAAGGAAATCTGATAACTTTGGGGGGGGAGAGGTTTTCTTTAGATCCGTGCTTCAGCTCAGAGCCCAAATGCTCTTATCCAAATACACCCAACATAACGCTACATATGTATGTATGTATGTATATATGTGTAGAAGGAAAATTAGAAATTATTTTCTTACACCTGTTTTTCTCTCTTGTATACTTAAGAAAGATACGGTCAAACTAGAAGGTCAGCCCAGAAGATAGTTTGATTTCTGTTTGTTATTTACGATGAGAACCTTGGAGACAATGTCAAACGGTTTGACCTACGTGCCTGTTCCCTAAAACCATGTGTTGACCTATGAACTCTGTTCTATAATGATATATGTTCTGCTTAGTTAGCCTTTAAGATAACATAGTGATGACTTTCTAGCATGTATGGATGTATGTATGTATGTCCAATTGCTTTGACAATACAAATGAATTGAATTGAGAGGAAGAGAGAGAGAGAGAGAGAGAGAGAGAGAGAGAGAGAGAGAGAGACAGACAGACAGACAGACAGCTCAGCGATGACATCACGAGCCTCTCTCAGCTGACTGCTATGACATCACAGAGCACGTACATTCCGTTGCTTGCCGTCTGTCAACCACTCAGTCACTGCTAGCCAGACTGGCTGGCTGGCTGGATGGGGGGGCTGCTTGCTGCTGCTGCGTACCTTAGCAAGCTTATTTGCTTGACCGGCCTTCCTACTCCTCTGCCCACATGCCCACCTATGCCCGATCTGCTGTTCACCTGGATCACAGCTCCGCCCCAACAAGGCAGATCTTCCCAAAAATGGTACAAACTGATCCACGTTCCCCTCCACGGAAAGCTTTAGCCCAAAATAAGGGACCCATTCTGTAACAACATAATGGATGCCCACCCAACCTGTGACAAAACTTAGAAAAAAGAAAAACGGTCAGTCCTCCTGGGGGAGGGACACACAGCCACCCTGGCTGCCCAATATGTCAGCGCCTACCACAGCCTGAGGGACACAGTGACACACGAGCACCGGCTGTAAATATAATGTAAATACTCATTTGTAATGCATGTCATTGTATTTCAAAAAAGGAATCTGGAAATAGTAAACCAATTTTCTTTATTTGTATGTATTTAAGATCACATTTTATTACATTTTCTTTTTCTGTACTTGATAACATCTTATTGTGATTCAAAATTCTATTATTTATTTTCCGTATGTATGTATGTATGTATGTATGTATGTGTGGAAGGAAAGTTAGAAATTCTTTTCTCACACCTGTTAATCTCTCTTGTATACTTAAGAAAGATAAGGTCAAGCTGGAAGGTCAGGCCAGAAGGTAGTTTGATTTCTGTTTGTTATTTACGATGAGAACCTTGGAGACTGTCACGGTCTCCCCTGCTTCTACCTTAGTTCACCACCAGAGGTCTCCCTCTCCCAAATACTAGTTTAGTGCTTCTCTTGTCCTTTGTCCAGTCAAACCAGTCTTTCCACATTCTTCCCTACCAGGTGCACCTGTTCTGTCCTCCTCTCCTATCATTGGTCAATCCTTCATTCACCTCGTTCAATCCCTCTCTCCTTCACAGTACACAGTACCCCTCTGTTTCCTAGATTCATCGCGAAGTCTTGCATTCTCTCCTGAATCAATTCTAAGCCTTGTTTCTTGATTGCCTTCCCGTGTATTTTTGACCTCTTGCTTCCTTCTCTCGTTTACCCCTTTCGGATCTCTCTACTAGCCTGTTCGCTTGATCGTTTGACCTGGACTGTCCCTGTTTATGCTCTCTCGTTTTGCCCTTATTGGATTATCTGCTTCAACTCTAAAGCCTGCACTTGGATCCTTTCCTTTTCCTAAAAAAACCTGTGATTCTTATATGTTCAAACCGAATATTGTAAGGGACATATATGCTGCAAAAAACACATATATAAATTGCATAATATTAATGTATTTTTAATCATATATGTCCTACATACAACTAAAGGCATATAGTTTTTGATGAAGTAAAAACATAGGAAAATAGTGCAAATTTAATATGAATGTCCAGCATATGAAGACATGTATAAAACACAGTGCAGTTTAGCAGTATAAGGCTGTACTTAACTCATGCTCTTGCCTTGTCCTAAGTGGAGCCCTATGCCTATAATCAAACATGGTCATATACTGTATAATCAACCTTAGATCAACTGCTCTTTCAAATCCTGTAGGAAAATGAACAGTCCGCATAAAGGTCAGTGATATTTTGACAGCAGATCCTCGAACCAGTTTCTGCACTGTACAATTTCCAAATTTGCCAACTGCATATAAGTGATATTGGTCATCACTGACACAGAGAAAGTGTGAAACCGTGAAAATACTGCCATCTTTCAATATCACAACCGAGTTGTTCCTTTTCTTTGTCTTTGTGTATGTTTGGCTTTGAATGACCTCTCCGTTGATAACTATTCTGTTGTAGTACCTGCCAATAGAGGTCCCAGGTACATCTAGCAATGCATGCAATGCATTCATATTATTTTCAGACACTGGCCTAATCTTTGGCACTCCAAGTGCAAGTCATATCTAGTATAATTCTTTACATGACGTTTACCAGAGGTCATTTCTGTGTAGAATGATTTAATTTCAGGTGAAACATCATTGGATGAGCAGGCCTTAGCTATGCGTGGCAATGCCCGAGACCATGCTACTCTTTTGCAAAGCTGCTGAGGCACTGCATTACTGCTTTTGACTTGCTTGAGCAAGTAGCCATTATAGCTCTCAAACATGAAAGCAGACTGGGCCCAGAGAGGACCCAAATTCTCAACACTCTTAGTCAAATGCAGAAGTGAATGCATATTGTAGGTCACCTGATCTTCGCCATACAAAGACTGAACTGATTTAACATAAAGCTCAAGAGCCTCATGAGCATGGTCAATATCCTCTTGGCTAATGTCTGAACCTAGCAAAATGCTCACACCCTCCACAAGTAGAGCCCAGTGGCAAAGATACCTGTTTGGAAGTATCCCCTCCAGGACTGGCAAACTGTAATATAAAAGCCAGTTCTGTCATTCGTGAGCTTTCCAAAACCTTAGCTCAACAATAGACCATGGGATTCTGGAAAAAATGCTTAGAGGCTTGATTGCTAAAAGATTTACATCCACTGTTACAGTGTTCAAACCAACATACCATGGTTTACTATAGCTTTTGGAATCAAACCATAAAGTGGCTATTTGCCGGCAAACCCCCAGCAACACACAATGCATGTAATCAGGGACCATGCCATTGATCAGGTCAAAATCTGGCAAGTCCACAATTGGAGATGGCCCTTTTATGCCCAAAATGCTCTGTTCATTATTTTTGGCAATCTCACCTATTTGCACAGTTGTGTCATGATCTCTAAGGAACACCTGGATGAAGACAGTGCCCACACCCATACTCTCCATTAAACTGCTTGAAATTTTGCAGTAAAGGTCGTGCAACAGCATCACATATGGCACATAATGCATAGACCTTTGTCGTTTTGATTGAGTGATCTACTGGATCCTGCCACTGAAGACCTGTTTGTCCAAGACTTTTGCATTCCTCCACAAAAGGTTTGAGGAAGCTAGTCATTTGTGGTTTTGATGACCCAAACCACAAGGCACATAGTATGACATTTGTATCTCTTTCCTCTGGGGGTAATTCATTAACAGAGCATAGTAAGGGCCATATGCTGTATTTAGATGACTGGAACACTGGCACTCCATCACAATTGAAAGACAGGGAAAAGAATGAATCACTAACTGATTTCAGATATTTGTACAACTTCCCATCTGAAAAATCTGTTATTCCATCTGTTTTGGTCATTGTAAATATTTGGAATAGGCTCATTCTCCAAAAGAGCTTGAAGTTGATTCCTCAAAGGTATACAAATAAAAAATTGACCCAACTCTAAACTTTGTCTCACAGATGGTATTCTGATTTGTCTACATAATCTTTAAACTCCTTCTCTAGCATGTACTTGCTACTTGGGATGCTTGCAGCATCCCCACTACATAACCTTAACAGCTTCAGTAGGTCCTCCATTAAAGCCTCTGTTACATTGTGCTTCATGGAAAATGCGAGGATGTTCAGCCAACTGGCATCTGTGACATGGTCATTTGAGGGACCTGAAGACACCAGGTTTGATTGGTTGGTATTCTGTAACAAATGGGAAAGAATCCAAATTTGAGTGATCATAAGCAAAGTGTGTACCAAAAGAAACCTGTTTTACTCTAAATGTTGATATTCTTGTTCAACAATATGGCAAGCTGTTTTGACTGTTATTAATTCCCAGGATGTTCATCAAGATTAAAGCTAGTGTTCACAACCCACCCCACCATCTACCTGTATGCTCCTTTCACTTTTACAGACACAATAATACATTACATTTTAGCATTGCTGTTGTGCTTAGATTTATATTGGTGTCTTGAGATGGAAGCCATCTCCATAGGCTACAGATGAATATATTATTATGACATAAAATTATTAGCCATGCATAATATTTTACTGACAGTACTAATGCCAGGCTGCTAATTTATAGAATGTCTGTAAACCTAAAATGGGCGACATATCCTGCTGAGGGACACTAACATTGAGACGCTATGGCGAGCAGTGAAAGCATTGCTCTCATTTCTTGGTTTCATGTCGAAAGGGTGTTTGTTGTGAATATTTAGATATGGTGACTTCGTTCATTGTTCAGTTCACGGGCAGCATTTAAAAACAACATGACCAGCTGTAGTGGGAAATCTACTCGCCTTCAGATATGTTTGTCAATGCATTTTACAACATTTTAAACACATTTTTAAAACCTTAAAACTTAACATAACTTAAACTAAACATTATTTGTACAATTATGTTCAACAATAAGTATAATGCCTATTTATGAATATATTATAGTTTATCATATTTAATACACACATTTCTAGGGCCTATAAATTATCAATATGACCAAAACTTTGCTGGAAAAACAAGTTTTGCCTTGTTTTCCACCTGGTCCGAGTACGACGAGGAATCATTCTTTCTTCTTGGCAACTGTTAAAGCAACACAATTTTCGTTTCGCCATTTTGCATAATAGAAAACACATCGCTACATGTAGGCAAGTGAATTAGGGCCATAAGCCCATACAATATGCCGATTGGTTGATGTTTGAACTGCTGCGCGGGATCCAATAGAAATCCAGATCACTGACTCATTGAAGCAGCCAGACAGCGGTAACACGGGCCGTTGCTTTAAGTTTCAACAGAGGTTTCAGATCGATTAAACATGGATTTCTAACGTCACCCCGAAGGAAAGAATAATTGTATCTTGTTGTAATTATTACTCAGGGATTTGTGTTGATTCAGGTTGGTTCATTTAGTAATTTATAAGCAAAGTAGTTGGTTTGTTCAATAAGACAACAGTTGCAAGAGTTAAGGTTACCTTGCTAGGAGCTAACTGAGCCAGCAACAACTTTGATATTGCCCTTGCTTCGTGTATTTAGGTAACGTGAACTGGATTCATGTATTTGTTGGTTTATGTTGAATGGGTATTATACCGTTAACATTAGACTACATTTACTTTTTTACTGTCAAGCGATTCAGTTTTGAATCTATTTCATTACACAAATCTACCTACGTTGGTCAGGGGCGGGTGGGTTAATTGAGTTAAAATATTTGAATCGCGTTAGTTTCTCACAACTAACGTCAATGAATCAGATTACCGCGTTAAATCGACAGCCCTCATTATCGATTGTACTAATCTTTCACAGATCTGCAGCTAACTTGCATGCAGCTGACATTTAGCTGGCCTAGCATTATGTCTGTGTCTGGCAAACTGGTCTTACAAAGCAAAAATGATGCCCATGACGCTACAATCAGACTCACAAGACACAAAACTGTGACCTTCCCATGTGAGATCTGATGAAACAGCCGTGATCTAAATTCACTAAAAGCCAAACTCTTCTAAAGCCCAAGGTGTGATGAGAAAGTTTGCAGTGGTCCAATGGGTCAGTGGGGAGGATGCTGGGATGTATAGCGAGGTGGAAACCGAAGCCATACGTAAATATGATGACACCAAGATGGATGACGATGGATACCCGCAAACTGACTGTTCAGCTGCTGTGGGATGGCAGAAAGGGAAAAAGCCAAAACATGGCTGGCCAGTGTACGCTGCCTCTATCAAGTTTGTGAGCAGTAAGTAGACCTATCTAATGCATTTTGTTTTTACACTGTCGGGGCCAATAAATAATGTGAAGCTGTTATGATACACGGATATACGGATTCAGATGAAACTGATGTTGAGAATACACCGGTAAGACTGTTTGTATTCCACTGTCACTGAATGAATGTCATGCATATAATCACACACCATTTACTTAAGTACCAATTCACATAATAATACATTTGAACTTAAAAAACAAAGAAATCTGGTATTAAATCTAGGCTAAGTCCTACTGTTATTTAGAACAGTAAAACCAGCAGTGACAAAAAGTCTATGCAAGGGAAGTCAATCACCTTCATTTATATAGCGCTTTTAACAATATGAATTGTTTGAAAGCAGCTTTCCAGTGATAAGAAATGAAAGTGACAGAGATTGTTTTGGCTTTACAGCAGCTCTAGAATAAAGTTATTGTCCAGCTCAAGTTAGTTTTGATTGATTGACTTGCATGCGAAGATCATTAGTTATTAACGACAAGTTGTAACAGAAAACCCTTAACGCGCTCCGGCCGCCCATCCGCACAAAACAGAGCCTGGTGGCTCAACAACGCGCTCCCGGAAATAGGTTCCAAGGTGCGAGCGATTATCCGCTATCTGTGCGCAAACATACGCAACCTCTGCGCAAACACCGACAACAAAGTAACCTTCTTGTTTTTGCACCTGACTATGTCCAAAATATGCATGTCATTAAGAACTGTGATAACACTTTATTTGAATAGTCCAGAATGATGCATTAGTTAAGCATAAGTACACTAGTAATTCTGATTAGTAAGGACATATTACCCATTATTTAACTTGTATTAAACATTTGAAGGATCAACATTCTTTCATATTAACAACTTAGCAAACCATATTATTTGTGTGTAGTAATGTACCTCACCATCTATTATGTTAACTGGACTATGTTTAGTTATCTTCTACCCATTGATTAGCATATTCTGTCTTGATAATCTCTGAATTGTGTTCAGGGGACGGGGTTTATGTCAATTCTAGGGTTAGTGATGTCACTAACCCAGCCGTTTGTTGTAGTCCTTAAAAAACGATTTCTTTAACAGCAAATATCTCCCTTTGCTTTGAACTTTGAGCTTCGTAACTTTGCAGATGTTGTTTATGCTCAAACAGCAACATTACACACTAACTAAAGTTAGAAAAGTGAAATCATATTCAAGCACCCCGTTAAAGCTCTGATTTCAGAGAGAAGCGCAGAGAGCTGCTATTTGATTTGCGCTCATTTCATTCCTAAAGTTTACACACATTCATTTCACACGGACATTATTGCCTAGTGATTTCAGACATTTAAGTTTCGTGATATGATCCCCTGGCTCACCTGTTATCCATCAAACACAAGCTGTGACTGTCTCAGCCTTAGCCGCATATTATTCGGCAAAATTATTCGTTATTGGTTTTGAAGCCATTATCCGTGCCTTTCCGAATAAGGTATTGTGCTTCGGGACACCCCTAGTGTAAATCTTTACAACAGGGAGTCCAATTCTCTTTAGTACTGTGTTGTTGGCAGTTTAGCCATAATTATTGCCTTATTCTAGGCCAATAAACATAAATATCACTGAATTAGTGCAATAATTAATGTGAATATAACTTTCACTTTAGAACAGGCGGTCAAATTGTCTTTCTTACAATATTTGAGCAATTTATAACTGTAAAACCAGCACTAATTAAACATAGTTACTAGCTTCATATTGTTCAGTTAATTTAATAGATACATTATGTATAAGGTACACTTATAAATTTCAATTAAAGAAGTGAATTTATAGTATTACCTTATCACGAATCCTGGAGTCTTGTAGAACTCAATTTCTGTAATAATTGGACGCAGACAGATATAAATTGTCAAATTTATTCAAAAACAAAGACTAAATGTAGCACTACACTAATTATACAAAAGGGAAAAACTAATTAAAATTCAACTCTAGATCAACAAATCAAAGACAAATCACTTCCGTGACCAAATCAAAGACCATGGGATCGCATATGATAACACACAAATCTTTAAACAAAAAAGGTTATAAACACATTGACTACAATACCGGTTAGTAAGACGAAGGTGAGTCTCTCGTTAGTATTGTTAGTCAGACATTAAATAACTACGCAGGTTAGTATTTATGTCAGGTAACTTCTCGTTATATATATATATATATCAGTCTCATTAACGTTTAGGTACAGAGAAAGATCCTATCATTACTTGTTACCACAATTTCCCTTAACTGATTATTATTCAATGATTAAGGATAGGCAGGGCCACCTATAATCTGGTGTCTATTAACTTGTGTCAATTTCAGACTAAACAGTTAAACAGGAATGAGAAGATATTTCTCGGCGTTGACAGATTTTATTTCTAAAATTATCAACAAAACAGTTGAATGCAACACACATTTATATTTAAGAAAACTAAATGATATTACACATTCTAGAGTTATGAATCACAGATTAACATTTCTAATTGATTTCTCAAATGTCATGAATCACAAACTCCAAACTGTTAAACTTATCTGAACTTCGTCGCAGAGAGGCCTCTCTGGCTTCGGGCTCAGATAACAGCACACGGCACGAGGTCCGTGTGGTTTGGAACAAAGGCAGTCCGGTTCGGCTTTGTCCAAGAACTTCCACTCAGTCGATGCACCTGGAAGTTGGGGTTTCGCGAATGTAGAGTCTTTTCCAAACAGATTTTCCACTGGTTTGAAGGCTCCAAGGTTGTGCACAAAATCTTCTTTGTAAGCAGGGTTCCACCGTAGTTACTTGAAGACAAAGTCTTTGAGGAAAGCAGGGCCCTGTTCGTTCCAAGGGTCAAGTTTCTTAAGACTCAAATAGCTATTTAAATGACTGACACTTTCGTATTCAGTCGACTTAGTCAATTGTCCAGCTGTAAAACTCCACTGATCAGGTGGGTCTGTAAAGTTATTTATTTAATAAAGTCCTTTAAAAGAATTCTTCGTACGGCTCAATCTCCTTCTCCCAGTTTAATTCTTCTGTTGCCGGCAAAGACTTGGTTGGTTTCTGGTTCCGGTTCTGGCAACAGAGCTACAGGTTGCGAGTTTCTGGTTCAGGTGAGAGAAAGAGAGAGAGAAAGACTGTCCGCTGTTCCTTAAAGTCTGTCAGATCAGTAGGTGATTGGTCCCTGAGTTCTTGAGATTGGATTTCGGTTTCAGCCCCCAGTGTCCTATTGGAGGGGGGCTTGATTTATGACTGATGTCAATCCATGCCATCTTTTGGAAATGCCGGTTGGCACGGGTTCGTAGCTCTGTGTCGGGATTTCGGCTCTCGTCCATTTCAAAGAGTTTTTATTTCCTACAGGCCCCCTTCCCCAGACATCTCACAGCAGGGATTCCAAGCTATTTGGCCCATTCTCGGTGCCATCCTCCCAAGACTGTCACTTTGATGTAAACCAGTTCACATGCTGATGAGTTAAGGAAATCTGATAAATTTGGGGGGGAGAGGTCTTCTTTAGATCAGTGCTTCAGCTCAGAGCTAAAATGCTCTTATCAGAATACACCCAACATAACGCTACACTGGTTAATTCTGTTCTGGGAAAACCACAATCCTGCAGGTTTAATAAGTCTCTCTACACATCAGTCCCTGAGTACCTTCAACCAATGGTCATTTTGACCAATTAAGCCCAAGAATTGAGTCAATTAAGTTGTCAAGGACTACCCAGTGAAGACGTGAACTCACGACTTGGTCACACTGTGAGCTCACCAGAGCAGACATTACACTGAGCTCACTGTGAGCTCACTTAGCGCTTTTCCAGCGACATGGTGCCGGTGCTGGAGCCGGAGCTGCTGCTCGGCCTGGGATCCAGCTGATCTTTTTTGAACCGGCCCGCTTTTACACCGGTTTTGACGTCACTGGATGTGGGCGTTCCCAAGCATGGAGTAGAAGTGGAGAAACACAGCAATAGTAATCAGCACCGAGGCGACTGCGTCTTTAAACCCCATTTAACATCACAATCAAACTCATTCCGCGTCTATGGCAAATCGTAACCCTAATGTTACAAATGTTCCCTAAATATGTGTTTTGCAGAATACACAAGCAAACGTTATGGAATATCAGCATTTTATCGACACACATGATAGAACTTATTGTTCTTTAACATTGATGAGAATAATTAACATGAATAAACTTACTGCTGAAGATGTAACCCTTACCCAGTGGTAACCCTAACTATGTTACAAATGTTCCCTAAACACTTATTTTGCAGGATCAATAAAAAATTGTTAGGATTTTTTAAACTTTTACTGACACACATAGTTAATAGCAATGTGTTATAACTTTACCGAAAATAATAATCTGTATATCTTTAATTGTTTAGACGTTATTAAGATATAATGCATCTTTCACATAGGGAACATTTGTAACATGTTAGGAAAAACAAACAAATGATTTGAAAATATTCATAATTACAGCATACAATTTGTCAGGCTTCATAAGAATGGTATTTATAACATACTCTGTAAAAATCAAGCAAATAGCATTTGTGGTTCACGAGAAAATATATATATATAATCAAAGCTATCAGACTATAGCAGCCGGTGTATGAAGACACATACGATTATACAGCATTATTTGGCAGCTTCGCAAGACCTAATTTGAAACTTTGTTGGTAAGTTAGATAATTAGTGGGGACCCTCTATTTGCAGTTCTTCCCCTCCATAATTGCTAAAATAAAGTTTTACTGACATTTTATTGACCCTACCACTGCATAGGGCACATCTGTAACATGAACGCTACTGAATGGCACATACATTGAAAACTACGGAGAACTGAGACAAATCCACTTTACACTTCATAAATAATCTTAAAACGTTTCCAACCAAGGCAACACCCACTTGAAATACGTTCATTCTCATTTTTGGTAAACAAAAAGAGAGATTGTTACATATGTTCCCTATGATGCATCTACAGAGAGAGAGAGACAGACAGACACTAACTCTCTCTCTCTCTCTCTCTCTCTCTCTCTCTCTCTCTCTCTCTCTCAGCTGGGAGTGTGTGGGAGGGGTCTGCAGTGAGCGGGAGTGCTGCTGAGAGCTCTGTCCTTTGGCTGCGTTTTTTTGTTGCTTTACTTTTTTCAGTTTGTTTATTTTGTCTTCTGTTTTCAGTGCTTTTCTTATTGTGGGGGAACAGGGGAGGGGAGGGGGGAGTACCGGTAGTTCTTCCCGGGTCGGGGGGTCGGACCCCCTGAATGCGTCTTTTGAAAAACTGACCCGACGCCATGGAGTCAAGATCGCTCCGGTGCAGTTCTGCCCCCTAGAGCAGTGTGTGTTAGCGGTTGGGGAGGTAGCAGGGTGTGAAAATATCAAGTCTGCTGCCATTGTTATCTTCTTAAAAACCACTGATCTGCTCAATCAGCTAGTGGCTAATGGCACAGTGTTAGACGACACTTTCACCCCGGTGTTGCCGCTCGCTGCTCCTGCCCGGAAGGTAACGCTGTCTAACGTCCCTCCGTTCATCCGCACCGGCTCGGGCAGCTGATGTCCGGCATTAAGAGGGTCCCGCTGGGCTGCAAAGCCCCGCAACTGAAACACGTCGTGTCCTTCCGAAGGCAGCTGTATATGATCCTCAATAACATCAATGAGGATCTTAATGTCATTTTTAAATTTAAGATCGACAATACCGACTACGTCGTGTTCGCTACTTCGGAGTCCATGAAGTGTTTCAGGTGTGGGAGCGAGGGGCATGTCGTGAGGAACTGTCCCGAGCAGGACAGGGAGCGGGAGGAGGAGCGGGGCGACGCGGGGAGGAATAGAGACACCGGCCTGCAGCCACAGATGCAGCGGGCAGACAGAGATCGAGCCCCGGCGGAGGAGACAGTCGCCGGTCGGACCGATGGTACCACTGATGCCGTGACGGGGGAAGAGCTGCCCGGAGGCGATGACGCACAGCTGGGGGACGGGGTCGAGGCAGCGGGGGATAGTGACGACCGAGACGCCGGGGGGAGATGGTGTTGAGGCGGTGCACGGGGCGCTGGTTAGTGACGAGGAACAACCTCAGCAGCCAGCAGACGGGCGGACAGACACACAGGGTGTAGCCGAGGAGGAGGCAGGGCCAGGCTCGGCGGTACAAGCCGAGGCGCCGGGTGGAAAAAACGCACTAAGAAGGTGCTGGGAGGGAGCACGGACGGTGTTGGTAAATAGTGGCAGTAAAAGAAGTGGTGGCACAGTAGTGAAGCTGGGGTAGCGAGCGGCTTGGTGGGGAAAGGTCCGGCTACACGCTGGAGCATCGCGGCTCGGAGTGACAGTGAGGGCGGCTTCACGGATTCCTCTCTCGCCTCCTCGTCCTCGGTGAGTCAGAGCTGCAGTGAAGGATATCAGGAGGTTTTTAGAGAAAACGAAGGGAAAGAGGTCTGTTGTAGTGGAGCAGTTTTTCCCAGATTGTGCACGCCTGCTGGCCTCTATTAAGTTTTTACAGAAACCCTGACCTATCAATTTGTACAACACTCACTGAAAACCATGGTTGGGGTCAATTCCTGTTTTTCAATTCCAATTCCTCCTACAAATCAATTCAAAATTGCAATTACTTTTTGCATTCACATAATATTCTTTATTGGAATTGAATTGAAAAGGGAATTAAAAATTGAATTGGAATTGACCCCAACCCTGTTGAAAACAAAACAAAAAATACAGATCTGGTTCTTCAAATCTTCACTCTGGTTTCATTCTGTGTCGTAGTTCATTTATCTTGCTGTTAATTGCACCACCAATTACACTCTTTGGGGTACTGGGCAATTTTTTCAAGGTAGCCCCTAAAAAACATGTATCACATAGATTTAATGACTTGCACATAGATATATAAAAATCTTTTAATAAACATACCACATATCTTTGAGAAGGGTTCATTAGTTACATATTGCCACAGTAAATCAACATTTTTGTGTGTGGGTGTATTTAAACGTTTTGGTGTATGCTCTTAAACTTGTCTTACACTAGTTCATAGTAAAATCTGTACTTGGCGAAGCAGCTATGCAAAGGCAGTCTTTTCTCCATTAATACCTTGCTTAAGCATTACATTGATGTGGCACAACTGGACTGAAATGTGAAGTATTTGCTCAAAAGTCAAATTTAAATGAGACATGAAAGTTTATATTGTCAAGGATCCCATGGCACTATTCATTATTATTATGTATTAATATGTCTGAAGCATTAATCCAAGGTGATTTACAAGGTGTTGTTGAAAGAGTGACGTGGCTGAATTCTAAGTCAGGCTTCCCTCAATCAGGTCTAACAAATTTGTTATGACTCCACCTTTACTGCTGTGTAGTAATCTGCTGGTACAAAATGGCTGCACCCCAGAGGGTGGTGGGTGAAGTGAGTCTGTAGAGCACTTTGGGATCTTTCCAGCTGCTACATGTAAGGTATTATTATTTATTAATAAATTAACTCTAGTCTCTGAAACTAAAACAAAGGCCAAAGGAACATTTCAAATGCTAACCCTTTGTGTTCTATACAGTTAAAAAGGAGAGTTAGAAATTTTGTACAACAGCATTTACATACCATATATGGCTTCCACCTTTAAGCGATCCAGAGGTGTCTTTTTCTCCGAAGTTGGATCTCTCTTGCTGCCACCACCACGAAGATTGCTCTTTAATAATGTTGGAAAGTCAAAGACAGCAACCGTCAGGGTTCTTGCATATGACGTATTCGTGCTGCACCTCTCTGCAAGGATCCAGGACAGTTTGTCAATGTAAACTCCAGTGCCTGGGAATATTTCCACCTAAAAGACAATGGTAAATAAAAAACAAGTTTATCCCCAAACTATTCTTATATAATGTTAAGTGGAATACATTATCAGTAAGGCTGTGATTTTGTTACAGAAATGTGTTATTAAAGACCACAGTATGTCTCAATTCTAAGTTTATTAATTTACAGACATAATAAAGTCAGTGAATCTGTGACACCCATAATTCAATTACATTCTTATTATCAACTATAACTATGAATATAACTGATAATGTAGCATCATTAGATTGTTTACAACCAATATTTGTTTTCAATATATATATTTTTACCTTGTCTTTGTAATATTGTAGACCAAGAGTGTTATACCTGTTTTGGTGATTCTTTGTCAGATTCAGAACAATTTGCTGTGGGGCTGTCAGAACCACTTGATGGTGACACACTTTTGTCTTCATTGCTGATAAATGTGGCTTTTGTTACAATTTTTTTCAGATTGTCCAAAAGGTCTGGAATCTCTGGAGAAAAAAACCTTAGTATTAAATGATAATCATTTCTAGTAATATATTTAATGCAAAGTGAAAACAAAACCATCAATGCCTGCAATTATACTTGAGAGACTTGCTCTATGTTATTGGCAAACTGACCTTTTTGTGGGTCATTAACATTAGCTACAAAAAAAATAAAAAAGATAAAATACAAGAATTTCCAGGTCTAATGTAATGCATATAGTCATTCATGTAGGATTATGAAGTTATGTTGAAAAACTTTATTTAATAATCAGTATTATTAAACTATTAGACAGTGCACATTAAGAGTCTGTATTGTGGTTCTAGATTACTTCAGTATGATCAACTATAATACATTACTCTGGAATCTAAATTACTGAAGAATAACATTTATCAAGGTAAGGAATTATTTGCTATAAATAAAAAAACTTACCATCAACCATACGGTTTCGAAGACATTGGTTTTCATTTTTAAGTCTTGTGTTTTCCTTTTCGAGCTGCTTAACTTTTTGCTGTAGCTCAACTTCACTGGACTCTTTAAATGTCTGTAGAATATGACGGGATCTAATTCTTGAAGCTCCATCGGTTTTCTTTCTTATTTTGTGCTGTATTCAGAGAGGAAAAGAGTTTAAAATGAAAATATATATATATATGAATATGATTAAAAAAAAAAACAATCCTGCAATACATTTATTTAATATTTGCAGTAATTATCTCACCGGTAACTGTGGTTCATCAAGGTCACTATCATCTGAAATTTGAAGTTTTTTGTTTGGTTTAGGTACTCTCTTCATTTTAGGACAGGGCATTTTTGTTAGGTCATTAAGTTTTCTTCTTAGTTCGCCTTCTTTTCCTAAAATAAAAATAAAATAAATAAAACCCTGCATTATGTCCACAGATATTTGGGGATTATATTTATTTGTCATAAAAATACTGTGCTTTGACCATACAAATTAAGATGAACAGCCAACACTGAATCAAAACTGAAGTTAAATTATATCTGGTTTAATTTATTTTGTGATTTGGGGGATTTTATTGTAAAGCACAACACACAATAAATCGTTCTTACAAATGCCAGTCAAGTATGACGAGTTTTTAGCGCCCTCACCACCACCTACCATGTTATAAGAGTATGTTAGAAGTACAACACATTAATAACTTAAACATTCATTTCAAATATACTGTGATTGTATATATCAAATAGCATGTAAAGACTTTAATGTTTTTTTTTTAAATAAACATTGTTACCAGTCATAATGATCTGCGCTTCATGGACAGGCCATCCACCTTTTGGAGGTTTGTTCGTGTCTCTCCACTCTGCTCTGAAGTTTCGAGTCGTCTCTTCGTCATCATCAGCAATGCTGAATAAATCAAAATTGCGAAAGCAAGCAGTGGGAATCACGCTGTAAGAGTCTTTGTCGACCCCGCTTTCCCACTTCACCAACGCGTGCATCACCGCCATTCTACCTTCACCTTCTCGTCCGTTTTTTCTGCGCCTTTTTCCCCCGACAAGTCACGGCACAAAAAACAGTCCCGCTCTGCATTCTGGTACTTGGCGTTCTTAATAACACCAACAGGGTGTAATCGCATAGACCACTCGAGTATAAAGTACTACATATCCCATCAGTTACAGTTTTTTTTCATCATCTGAAACTGCAATTTAGCACTTTCAACTGTTTCTTAGTGATTCCTAGAATTACTAACCGGTATTGTAGTCAATGTGTTTATAACCTTTTTTGTTTAACGATTTGTGTGTTATCCTATGGGATCCCATGGTCTTTGATTTGGTCACGGAAGTGATTTGTCTTTGATTTGTTGATCTAGAGTTGAATTTTAATTAGTTTTTCCCTTTTGTATAATTAGTGTAGTGCTACATTTAGTCTTTGTTTTTAAATAAATTTGACAATTTATATCTTTGGAATTGGTGTCTGCGTCCAATTATTACAGAAATTGAGTTCTACAAGACTCCAGGATTCGTGATAAGGTGATACTATGAATTCACTTCTTTAATTGAAATGTATAAGTGTACCTTACGCTACATATATGTATGTATGTATGTATGTCCAATTGCTTTGACAATACAAATGAATTGAATTGAGAGGGAGAGAGAGAGAGAGAGAGACAGACAGACAGACTGACAAACAGAAAAACAGACAGACACAGACACACACACACACAGAGCCAGCCAGCCAGCCAGCTCAGCGATGACATCACGAGCCTCTCTCAGCTGACTGCTATGACATCACAGAGCATGAACATTCTGTTGCTTGCCGTCTGTCAACCACTCAGTCACTGCCAGCCAGACTGGCTGGCTGTCTGGATAGGGGGGCTGCTTGCTGCTGCTGCGTACCTTAGCTAGCTTATTTGCTTGACCGGCCTTCCTACTCCTCTGCCCACATGCCCACCTATGCCCGATCTGCTGTTCACCTGGATCACAGCTCCGCCCCAACAAGGCAGAGCCCCCCAAGAATGGTACAAACTCACCCACGATCCCCTCCACGGAAAGCTTTAGCAAAAGGCAAAAGCGTTATACGTAATGAAGAGGAACCCGAGTCCAAGACGCATCCGACCAGCCATACATATTTGTGTGTATTAAAGATCACATTTTCTTACATTTAGTTTTTCTGTACTTTATTACATCTTATTGTGATTTATAAAAGTATTGTTTCTTTTCCATATGTATGTATGTATGTGTGTGTGTGTGTGTGTGTGTGTGTCTGTCTCTGTGTGAAAGTTAGTGTGTGTGTCTGTACGTGTGTGTGCCTGTCTCTGTGTGAAAGTGTGTGTGTGTGTGTGTGTGTGTGTGTGTATATGTCTCTCTGTGAAAGTGTGTGTGTGGGTGTGACAGTGTGTGTGAGTGTCTGTCTGTCTGTCTGTCATGTAACTCGCACATCTGTGAGGGCACCATTTTTGCAGAAGAGATGTACACATTTTGGAGCAACATATGCTGCCATCCAGACATCATCTTTTCCAGTGACGTCCCTGCATTTTCAAACAGATCACATTTTATTACACTTTGTTTATCTGTACCTTATTACATCTTATTGTGATTTATACTTGTAATGTTTCTTTTCCATATATATGTATGTACAGTGGGGGAAAAAAGTAATTGATCCCCTGCTTATTTTGTACGTTTGCCCACTGACAAAGAAATGATCAGTCTATAATTTTAATGGTAGGTGTATTTTAGCAGTGAGAGACAGAATAACAACAAGAAAATCCAGAAAAATGCATTTCAAAAAAGTTATAAATTGATTTGCATGTTAATGAGGGAAATAAGTATTTGACCCATTTTCAATGCCCTGGCTTAGGGAAGGAGGTTCTCACCCATGATTTGACGGTACATGGCCCCGTCCATCGTCCCTTTGATGCGGTGCAGTTGTCCTGTCCCCTTAGCAGAAAAACAGCCCCAAAGCATAATGTTTCCACCTCCATGTTTGATGGTGGGAATGGTGTTCTTGGGGTCATTCCTCCTCCTCCAAACACGGCGAGTTGAGTTGATGGCAAAGAGCTTGATTTTGGTCTCATCTGAGACCACTTTCACCCAGTTCTCCTCTGAATCATTCAGATGTTCATTGGCAAACTTCAGACGGGTCTGTACATGTGCTTTCTTGAGCAGGGGGACCATGCGGGCGCTGCAGGATTTCGTTCCTTCTAGGCATAGTGTGTTACCAATTGTTTTCTTGGTGACTATGGTCCCAGCTACCTTGAGATCATTAACAAGATCCTCCCATGTAGTTCTGGGCTGATTCCTCACCGTTCTCATGATCATTGAAACTCCATGAGGTGAGATCTTGCATGGAGCCCCAGACTGAGGGAGACTGACAGTTATTTTGTGTTTCTTCCATTTGCAAATAATCGCACCAACTGTTGTCACCCTCTCACCAAGCTGCTTGGTGATGGTCTTGTAGCCCATTCCAGCCTTGTGTAGGTCTACAATCTTGTCCCTGACATCCTTGGACAGCTCTTTGGCCATGGTGGAGAGTTTGGAATCTGATTGATTGATTGCTTCTGTGGACAGGTGTCTTTTATACAGGTAACGAGCTGAGATTAGGAGCACTCCCTTTAAGAGAGTGCTCCTAATCTCAGCTCGTTACCTGTATGAAAGACACCTGGGAGCCAGAAATCTTGCTGATTGATAGGGGATCAAATACTTATTTCCCTCATTAACATGCAAATCAATTTATAACTTTTTTGAAATGCGTTTTTCTGGATTTTCTTGTTGTTATTCTGTCTCTCACTGCTAAAATACACCTACCATTAAAATTATAGACTGATCATTTCTTTGTCAGTGGGCAAATGTACAAAATCAGCAGGGGATCAAATACTTTTTTCCCTCACTGTATGTATGTATGTATGTATGTATGTAAGTGTGTGTGTGTCTGTCTCTGTGTGAAAGTGTGTGTGTGTGTCTGTCTGTGAAAGTGATTGTGTGTGAAAGTGTGTCTGTCTGTCTGTCTGTCTGTGAAAGTGTGTGTGTGTGTGTGTGTGTGTGCGTGTGTCTGTCTGTGAAAGTGTGTGTTTGTGTGTGTATGGGTGTGACAGTGTGTATGAGTGTCTGTCATGTAACTCGCACATCTGTGAGGGCACCATTTTTGCAGAAAGAGATGTACACATTTTGGAGCAACATATGCTGCCATCCAGACATCGTCTTTTCCAGGGACGTACCTGCATTTTTCAGCAGGATAACGCCAAACCACATTCTGCCCAGATTTCAAGCGCATGGTTGCATAGGCAGAGAGTGCGGGTGCTAGCATGGCCTGCCTGCAGTCCTGACCTGTCTCCGAATTGAGAATGTGTGGCGCACTATGAAGTGCAAATTAAGACAACGAAGGCCCTGTGCAGTTGCGCAGCTGAGGAAATGCATAATGGATGAATGGGGGAAAATCCCGCTTGCTAAACTTAACCAAGTGGTGTCTTCAGTGCCCAAGTGCTTAATAAGTGTTATTAAAAGAAAAGGTGATGTTACATAGTGGTAAACAGTCGACTGTCCCAACTTTCTTGGTTTCTTTTCACTGCTAATGAGATGCTGTAGAGTGAGTTAGTTATATTGCTTTCAGGAGCTCTAATCGTATTGATGAGTTCATGCAGCATTTGTAATTGAATTTCAAAAAGAAATCTTTGCTGTCTGGCCTGTGTGTATGAGATGTACTCTGTCAATCTTTGGCTAACAACTGAAACATTGGTAGAACAGAAATGGCAACATAAAAAAGAAAAGTACATTTTAAAAGAGCACATTAAATAGGATGAATATACAGTTTTTTACAATCACTTTGTCACTAATTTCAGAACCTTGATGTCATTTTTCAAAACTCTAGACACAAAACTCAAAACGGTCATCACTTGTAACACAGGCTGTCCAATGTTCAAAACATTGCATTGTGCATTCATATCTTTAAAGAAACCTAGCACTTGCAGACTTGTTGGTTCAAATAACTCATTTATCATGAAATACCATAGTAACATAGTAACACAGAAGATACCGATAGTTTCACTGTGTAGTTGTTCGTACAATCATTAAATATTGTAGTACAAAATATGTGATACATGTTTCATTATGGTACTACACATAAATACATCACTGTAAAAGGACTAGTAGAGAGAATACTACAGACACAGTGGAATCATTGAACAAAATCTGAAATGTATTGATGCAATACAATCAAATCACACCATAGGTTTCTTTGAATCCATGCAACAATAATTAGCTACAAAAACGAACAAAACTACAGTAAAATGTCAACTGCAGTGTTCCTCACCTGGCTTAGTGTAAAAAGCAAAACAAAGGATTGATTACTGTACTTCTAAATTTCCATCAGCCCTGTGTTCAGGTTCAGGTTCTCACAACCATTTTTCACAAGAGGCATTTTGAAACTGAACATACTTGAACATACTCAGTCATCAGCTGCTTCACTCTGTCTGCATTTCTTTCAAAAGGCACACTATACTCTGTGCTACACATTGGTATGCAGTATACAGTCATTTGACAATTGAGAGTAGCCTAATGTTTAGTGCATGCTGAAGACTTGCCGCTTCTCAGTACGGACATTTCTGATGATTGAGGCCACAGTTGATCCTGAGTTGATTCTGAGGTTTGATTGAATCATTGTAGCTGCCTCAGTCATGGTCATGCCATGATTTACAAAATGGTCTACAACTATTTCTCGGATTTCACTGGACACTATTTGCTGTTGCTGCCGCTGTCTGGTCCGTGGCCTTGTCCTCTACCACGTTCCCCCAACACCTCTCAAATGAGGCCCATGGCTGCCTCTCTGGTGAGGCCTAAGCCCTCCTCTATGACGAGGCCCACGACCACCTCTCAGAAGGGGTGCATGTCCCCTTCCATTCCTTTGACCACCACGTCTTCCTCCTCCCACTGCTTGACCTCTATTGTGACCTGGATGACCTGCCGGCTCCATGTTATCACTGTGTTGCTCGGGTGGATAGCACTCATTTCACTCGATACTCGTACCACAATGTGAAATCAATCATCAATAACCAGTTGGCAGTATTGGAAAAGCAATTACAAGGGCCTGCATACATACAGTAATGTCAAATCTGATGTGGAAGAACAATCATCTTCAACCAGGTTGGAGCGTTAGTTGCAATGCCTTTAATACACGCAGCGTGGAGAGGAACAGTGACTCAAGAAGATCCCAAAGTCGCTCTGCCTTCATTTTAACAGTCAGAGCTTTTATACACAAAAATCAAAGAGCTGGTTATAATCAGAAAGTCATTACTATGTTATCTTAAAAGTTAGCTAAGCAGAATTTATATCATTATAGGACAGAGTTCATAGATCAACACATGGATTAGGGAGCAGGCACTTCAATCATACTGTTTGACATTGTCTCCAAGATTCTCATCGTAAATAACAAGCAGAAATCAAACTACCTTCTGGCCTGACCTTCTAGCTTGACCTTATCTTTCTTAAGTATACAAGAGAGAAAAACAGGTATTAGAGAAAGAATTTCTAACTTTCCTTCCACACTGAAAACATGGTGTGGAAAAGTGCTACATGATGATGAATGATGATGAAATATTACATCCATAGATAATGTAGTCCAACTGGTTCATGCTCCTCGGTTATTGGTGTCAATGGATCTCATTATCCTGAAACTTTCATGATCGAAACATGGAATACTGTTCGTCAGTTTCCATAAAACTATGAATTAAGAGTAATGCAACAGTCACTTATCATTTTGAGCAGCTGTATCAATTGATAGTTAGATCTTTGTAATGAAATGAATAGACAGTGATCTCAGATGTAATGTGTGAATTGCATTTTGAAATGGTAATACTTTGACGTTAAGTTGTATCATTTTAGTTCAATGAACAAATGATCTGAGGTTGATGTGTATTGTATCCAAGCAATTGAAAAATGTGCATTTTGATCATCGGGTGTGAGTTTAGTGTCTAGAGTTTTGAAAAATGACATCAAGGTTCTGAAATGAGTGCCAAAGTGATTGTAAAAAAGTGTAATATCAGGGGACAGTGGCTATTAGTGATCTGGCCTTCCGTGGCCTCTGTATTAATGTAACAGGTCACATTGTATGTGTACACTGATACTTGATAGTATAATATAGTACAAGTAAAAAACATACATAGGTATCATAGAAGTATTTTGCAGAAATGATTAAGGATAGTTATCAAAATGGAGAGGAAATGCTAAATCCAGTCTCCCCAGGCTGAGCTTCTATTGCTACACCTGCTAAGTGGCTGCTGGCCCCACTATATGGATAGAGCCACACCAAGTACAAGAGTCTCCCCATTGCTATTTATATCTCCCTATCCAGTCTTCTATACGTGTCAGGTATACAAGTGTGTGTGTGTGTGTGTGTGTGTGTGTCTGTCTGTCTGTCTGTCTGTGAAAGTGTGTGTGTGTGTGTGTGTGAAAGTGTGTGTGAGTGTCTGTCTGTCTGTCTGTCATGTAACTTGCACATCTGTTAGGGCACCATTAATGCAGAGATGTACACATATTGTTTATTTTCCATATATATGTATGTATGTATGTATGCATGTCCAATTGCTTTGACAATACAAATGCACTGAATTGAGACAGAGAGAGAGAGAGAGAGAGAGAGAGAGGTGCTAAGGCACATTTGTAACATAAATTAGGGAACATTTGAAACATGCTTAGGGAACATTCATAAGAACATAAGAACATAAGAAAGTTTACAAACGAGAGGAGGCCATTCGACCCATCATGCTCGTTTGGTGTCCATTAATATCTAAGTGATCCATGGATCCTATCCAGTCTATTTTTAAATGTTCCCAAACTTTCAGCTTCTACCACTTTCCATCTTGAATGCCTTGAAGCCCAATTTCCATTTGTTGTCCCCTGGTGCGTGTGTCCCTGCTGATCTGGAAAAGCTCCTCTGGTTTGAGGAACCTTTCATGATTTTGAAGACTTGGATCAAGTCCCCACGTAATCTCCTCTGTTCCAGGGTGAAAAGGTTCAGTTCCCTCAGTGTCTCCGAGTAGGACTTTCCCTTCAGACCTGGAATAAGTCTGGTTGCTCTCCTCTGAACTGTCTCTAAAGCAGCAATATCCTTCTTGAAGTGTGGTGCCCAGAACTGTACACAGTATTCCAGATGAGGTCTAGCGCATTGTACAGTCTTAACATTACTTCCCTTGTTTTAAATTCTACACTTTTGATGATATACCCTAGCATTCTGTATGCCTTTTGTATTGCTTCCCCACATTGTTTGGATGGAGAAAGTGAATCCACATAGATTCCTAGGTCTTTCTCATGCATTACTTCATCTAGATCTGTACCTCCCATAGTGTAATTATAGTGGACATTTTTGTTTTACTGCATGTATTACCTTGCACTTGTCCACATTGAATTTCATTTGCCAGGTGTCAGCCCACAACTGAATTTATCTAAGTTCCTCTGAATAGCATGTGCTGCCAAGATTGTATCTGCTAAGCCACCTATTTTAGTATCATCTGCAAATTTGACAAGGTTGCTAAGTATCCCAGAGTCCAGATCATTAATATAGATTAGAAAAAGCAAAGGCCCTAGTACTGATCCCTGTGGAACTCCACTAACAACCTCACTCCAGTTAGAAGTGACTCCTCTAATCTGTTTCCTATACATCAACCAGTTCATAATCCATCTACTTACATGACCCTGAATGCCTACAGCTTCCAATTTGAGGATCAGTCTTTGGTGTGGAACCTTATCAAAAGCTTTTTGGAAATCTAAGTATATCATATCATATGCTTTCACGTGATCTACAGCTGCAGTTGCATGTTCAAAAAAATGTATTAAGTTAGTAAGACATGATCTGCCTCGTCTAAACCCATGTTGACTATCTCCAAGAATATGGTTTTCATTGAGATGCTCCTCTATTTTCTGTCTAATCATTTTTTCCAACATTTTACAGGTGATGCAGGTGAGACTGATTGGTCTGTAATTTCCTGGCTCAGTTTTGTCCCCTTTCTTGTGGATTGGTATGAAATTTGCTGTCTTCCAGTCAGTGGGAACATCCCCTGTTCTAAGTGTCATTTGAAATAATCGAGTTAACGGCCTATACATAATTTCCCTCATTTCTTTAAGTACTGTTGGAAATATCCCATCTGGCCCAGGTGATTTGTTTGATTTTAATTCTGCTAGTCCCTTTAGTACCTCCTCCTCATTTATCCTCATCTCTCTTAGGGTTTGACTGGATTGATTGTCAACCTGTGGCATGTCATCTGTTTTTTCTTTTGTAAAAACCTCTGTGAAATACTCATTTAGAATATTTGCCACATCTTGTTCGTTTTCCAAGATACCTCCATTTTTGCCCTTTATCTGTTTCACCTCCACCTTAATTGACCGCTTGCTGTTGTAATTTTGAAAAAAGCTCATTGCATTGGTTGTAGCTCCAAGAGCTATGTTTCTTTCTATTTCCCTCTTTGCTTTCCTGATCCCTTTCTTAAGATCTCTTTGCAGCTCAACATATTCTATGTATTTTGTTTCATCACCATCCCTTTTGTATGTGCTATACAACATTTTCTTCCTCTTTATATTTTTTTGCATCCCTCTGGTTTGTATGTATGTATGTATGTATGTATGTATGTATGTATGTATGTGTGGAAGGAAAGTTAGAAATTCTTTTCTCACAACTGTTTTTCTCTCTTGTATACTTAAGAAAGATAAGGTCAAGCTAGAAGGTCAGGAGGCCATAAGGTAGTTTGATTTCTCTTTGTTATTTACAATGAGAACCTTGGAGACAATGTCAAACAGAATGACCTACGTGCCTGTTCACTAATACCATGTATAGACCTATGAACTCTGTTCGATAATGATATATGTTCTGCTTAGTTAGCCTTTAAGATAACATAGTAATGACTTTCTAGCATGTATGTATGCATGTATATATATATATATATATATATATATATATGTATGAATGTATGTATGTCCAATTGCTTTTGACAATACAAATGAATTGAGAGGGAGAGAGAGAGAGAGAGAGACAGACAGACAGACTGACAAACAGAAAAACAGACACACACACAAACACACACACACACAGAGCCAGCCAGCCCGCCAGCCAGCCAGCCAGCCAGCCAGCTCAGCGATGACATCACGAGCCTCTCTCAGCTGACTGCTATGACATCACAGAGCACGTACATTCCGTTGCTTGCCGTCTGTCAACCACTCAGTCACTGCCAGCCAGACTGGCTGGCTGGCTGGATGTGGGGGCTGCTTGCTGCTGCTGCGTACCTTAGCAAGCTTATTTGCTTGACCGGCCTTCCTACTCCTCTGCCCACATGCCCACCTATGCCTCTACTCCAAGATACTTATACAATAGAAAAACTATGGTAATAATAATATAGCCCAAGACAAAAAATATTAATCTTTCTAGACTGTATTAAAGTTCAGCACTTCGGAAAAATAGAATTATTTTGTATTTCAATAAAACAAAAATTATTACTGGTATCCACACACCCAACCAATGTAAATGTCACGGACGGTGTTAATTAGCTCCTTAATCACCATTACTTATTATATTTATATTTCACTTCACTTTATGCAATATGGCTTGTGTATTTTGTTTGGTTCTATATTGCCATTATTTTGTGTGTTGATTATCTTTCACTTTATTGTTTAATTTGTTATTCACGTATTATTTTGATTGTTTGCACGCGTGCCTTATTATTTTTGTTTCTTCTTTCTTTCACAACTCACCTGGGTCCACCTGCACTCTTCACACGCGTCCCCACTTAATCACCCTGCCCTGGGAGAGGAGAGGATTATCTGCTGTAGTCCACTTTCCAATGTGGGAGGTCTCTGCGGCTCATATCTCATTCAATTATTTATTCATTTATCCTACATCAAGTTTATTTATTTTCCCACGTTTCATTCAATCACCATCAGAAGCTCTCTGTGCTAAAAGTGGCAGCACATTTGTCTCACACACATCAAACTCACCTTTTCCTGCTTCCCAAGCCTTATCAACTTACTCAGACCCTCGTCAACTTACTCAAACCCTCTTCAACTTTGGTTAACATTGCTCTGCATTCTAACAGCTATTCTTTCTCCTATTCTTAATTTCTTACAAGAAATGTATTCAGGTTTTTTTATCAATATGTTTTATTTATATTTATACAGATGTCACTCCATTATTCGTTTATTGAAGTCATATATGTACCTAACAAAATATTAGCCAATAGGCCATTGATCTCAATAATGATTCCCATAATCCTAGGACACCTTCTCTTTTACTCTTCCTTTCCATTCTTACTTTTCTCCTGTAAAGCATTTTATATTACTTGAGCTTACTTATTCTATAGTTGTAATCTTATACTTCTGCGGTATCTTACCCTTTTCCTACATCACTCATCTTAAAACCATGGTCTACTTTGACTTTCATTTCAGGTATTATATGCTAGGCACCAATAACCAAACATTTTCTGAAAGACTGTAACATGTCACCAGACTGTTTACATTCTCCTGCTTTCACAGGCTGTCAGGGCTGCACCAGGCTCTCTTCTAGCCTTTCGTTTCCTTGAATTTGACTTTTGACAGCGCTTGTCCATAACATGATGTTTAACAAACAAATTCTGGTTCTTCTTGTGGAGACACCATGACTATTTATATATTACTATTATTATCCATCTGTTTATTCAATGTATATTTTGGATTACTTTTCTTATAATAGTCTTTCTTTCTGATTTCTGATGCTTGAGGCACTCTGTATAGAGCCAAAGATCCTCATGAATATGATAAATCTGTTGTTACATTTTTAAATATAATTCTAAAATGATTGCCAAAACATAGACATTTACCTTATATCACCTTCAAACTATACATATACATAAACACACAAAGCACATACACATTGATATCTAAAGATAATTCAGATATCCGATCTGTGGCATGTTTTATTGACCCTGCAGTGTCTCAAACAGCCCTTATAACTTATTATTTAAGCTTATGATTATTTAGAATAAAATGTCAAATAATCCCACTCGATTATTTCATTATTTCACTATCTCAGTTTTCTTGATCCATTGTGAAAAAGTTCTGTTATTTCCTCCTCATCTGTAGAGGCTACATTAGCCCACTCCCCGGTCTGATATTCTCGTAGTAACTGTATCCAAATGTTGGGCGGACATTTAGCCTTCACGATGATGTGTACATCGTGCGGGTGAAGGAGGTGAATAACCATCTTTTCATCTAGAATATCCCAAAAAGTTGTGTTACCCTGGTTTGGTTTTAATTTTGGGAGGGACGCCCATATCATTTCTTTTTCTCCTGGGGAGAAGGGGACATGGGTTTTAGTCGTATAGACTATTGATTGACCTTCCTCTTTACTCTGTCTAGTTTTGACTTGCATGGGTGCAGCTGGGACCGTTTTCAGAGCGGTCAGATCTGGATACAATGTATTATTATAACCAAAATCAGTGATTGATTTATATTCCGGATTATATGGGGGAGGAGCGCTAGCAAAACCTCCTTTTTCATATTCCCATGCTTTGCGATCTAAATCATCCCAATCGGGCCTGTCGTCCTCGGAGTGATCTGTGTCGCGACGCGCTCCTAACACGGCAGCACATCGCGCACCTACACCTTCACCTTTTCTGACCACTTTTCTTGCCCTTCTAATTTGCCTTGTAGTTCTATTAATTCTATCGTATTTTTCACAACTTCTTCTCTCAATTCACATTACTGTTTATGATGATCTTCCATTTCTGTTATTTTCTTTTCTTGATTCTCACCAACCTGACACAATATCACAATTCCTTTCTCTGTCTTATCTGGTTGTTGTTGCTTCCACCAGTCCCGGTGCTCCTTCGGAGACCAGTCTTTCTCCCAACTTCCTTCCAACATTTTCTTCTCTACATTCTGTTTTTTTATTTCTCAAAAAACCAATAATGCTGGTGTCACTCACTGTGACGATTTATCTGAAATATTACATTATTATATATTATATTATGTATATATATTATAATAAAAACAAACACTCCAGTAAGGTACGGACACCCGTACATGACACTGGCTAAGGTAAGGGAACCCATAAACAACCATAAGCACCCCCGGACCTAGGACAGCCTGTAACTTGCTAACTTGCTAACTGTTTTGTTTGCTTCTCATCGTTTGCTGCTAGTTGCATGCCAAACGAGTTCGTTCTGTCCAAAATATAAGCTTTTTTTCTTCTAATAAACTCAATAAAAATACAGTGCACTAGCAACTATTTCCCTTTCAAAAGTTGTAGTCCCGTTTCAGTTAAAACAAAATGTGTTCTTCAAACAAAGAAAATACTTGTGTTTCTTTTCCCTCTTTACCTGCTCTTATCACAAAGCTTCTCAACACAATCTCAGGTGCAGGTGCACTCTGCGCTATCCTTTGCCCGAGCTTTGTCCAGGAAAACTCACTGTAGCCATCTTAGTTCAACACGGGCTCTCCTTACCTGCGAGTCACACGGGTCCAGTTCACTTTGCAAGTGAACAGTCTCTTCTCAGAAACAATAAGGAAACTTGGAAAGAAACACAATCCCAGGTCGGTGTTAAAAAAAAGTTCTTTGTTTTCATATTAAAAGAAAACATTTGTATTTTCTCTGCACACTTCACAGCTCCAATTAGCACACTCAACTAATCCCTGCCCCCCTCAGAACCGTCACTAAAGAAAGGTACTCACAGTCATTTTAAATATGACAACCTGTAGTGCTTGTTTTCAAAATATGATCTTATTATCACTTGAACCAAATAAATCCTTTGACCCACTAATACCAAATTACAGTTAGGGGGGCCACAGATGTGATTTGAAAATACGATCTTCCATGTCTTTCTGTTGTGTTTTGACCTGGGGATCTGTAATTGTCCAAGTGGCTACTGCACATGTACTTATTTAATATTAAATGTGTTATTTAATTAGGCTTGGTTCTGGTGAGCATGTACAAGACGTCAGCTTTTTAAATAACTGTGTGTATTGGATCATACACATTTTAGAAATACTCTCTCAAACTTCCCGCACTGGTACCTCACCAGGGAGGTAGAAAACAGCAATAGCATTGAAAAAGTGTGATTGTAGTTCTGCTCTTCTGCAATATATTTCTACAATATCTTTAACATCTTCTTTAACATTGTTTTAAAGGCTGGGACCAATATGGTGGAATATCTCCAACACACGGACATTGAGAGACTCGACCCCTTTGTGCTGCTGCTCAGAGACCAACTCTCAGTTGTCTCTGAGTAGGCTATGGATCAACTTCCTTTCCTAATATGAAGGAGACCATGGATACAAAACCTATGAAAAACAGGTGATTATTGTTATTCTTCTCATTATAAACTACGTAATACATCTCTCCCATAAAGTACAACAGGATAGTGGTGACGTCATTCAGGATTGGATTGCCATTGGTCAAAAGCCCTCTGAGAGAAATTGTGTGGCGACACTCCACACTCTTAGAAGAAATTGTTCTGCACAGAACCATAAAGGGTTCCTCGAGTAATCGCTCTGGTGGATCCCTTTATGGTTCTATGTAGAACCCCTTCAAAGGGGTTACATGAAGAACCCCCAAACATAGCGTTCTACACAGAACCATTCGTTTTAAAATGTTATATATAGAACCCATTCAAAAGGGGGACACGTGCTATACCTGAATTTGTTTTCCAAATACAATCTTTAAAAAATGTATGAGTTCATATATACAAACACACATACACAACGTAGAAATCGCACTACTAGTGAAGTAACTTCATTTACATTATATGCCACAACTCCTCAATTTGGAACGCAAAAACAAGACATCTGATGTAAAAGTGTAAACTAATTACGAACAGCACTTTTGATTTTTATCTTCAATTCAGGGGCTACTTATTCGAACAGTAAACTGTATTCTCTCTTCAGAGTGACTGGAATGTTTTTGCCTACATTCAACTTAAATATGAAAGTTTCCAAAAACGGCATAGTTTTCTTTAAGGCTATTCAATGCCAAACACAAAATTCTCTCTGCTTTCAGTGCTTGTCCTTCAGCACAATTACACAGGTTCATGATGTTCTCATTTCAATACATTGTTTTCTTATTTAAACTATTTGACTTTGAGCTTACATTGAGAATAAAATCACTTTTGCAAGTAAAACCTGGCCAAGAAAGGAAGCAGCACTACAATAAAACAATACACAGAATACAAAGCAGTTCCTTCAAAAGTGAAAGTGATAAAGAGTGATGTCTGTCAGTAAATTACGTTGAGATACATATTGGTTATTTTGAATTAGGAGTCCAACTTCAATAACTTCTATTAACAAGCCAAAATACAGATCAGAATTACGGGTAATTGAAAATAATATGTAGCGCCTAGGTAAGCTTGGATGTGTTCAGAGAAACACTAAAAACGGACCTTCCTCACACCCGTCTTGTTGAGGTGGACGTGGTCATACAGGTGATGTGGCTGGATGTCTCAGTGGTGTGCCAGGTGGACGTTGGGGAGGAGGGCACATCTTCGGGATACTTCTGCGTTGATGGCCTGGATGATGTGCAGGGGCACGTCTGTGCGGGGCAGCAGTGTGGAGATGGTGATTTTGGCAGTTGGGAATTCCTCTGTGGCTTTCTTTGCCACCTGTCTCAGGGCTGAGGCCACATCGCCCCTGCGGGCACTCAGGTCGTTAGTGCCGGTGTGGATGAGGATGTGTTTGACCTGGCACAGCCTCCTCTTGGAGAGCAGCTCCAGGGCTCTCTGTGCTGTCGGGCACCAAAGCTTTTTCACTTTTCGCCCAGGGAAGAGGCGCCTCTCATCCAGGAACTTCCCATTGGAGTCGCTCAGAATGACCACCTCTGTGTTGACCTGCCACTCCGGGTTTTGCGTCGGGAGTGGTGGGGGCAGCGGGTGTGTTTTAGGGGAGTGGCGTTTCAGGGGTTTGTGTATTAGTGGCAGCTCTGGTGATAGTGGGGGTGTCAGGAGTGGTGGGGAGTGTGGGTGGATCAGTGGGTGCGTCAGTGGGTGCGTCAGGGGTTGTAGGTGTTGTGGGGTCAGTGCAGTGCAGTCTCTGTGTTCCTCTCTTAGCTTCTCCAGCTGGCTCTGCAGGCTCCTCAGCTGGCTGTGCTGGGGTGTCCTGGTCAGCTCCTCCCTCGCTCTGTGCAGCTCCGTCCTCAGGGTTTGGCTCTGCTCCTCCTGGTCTCTCACTGCTGCTCTCAGCTCATGGATCTCAGCCTTGTGGTGCATCTTTAGTCCCTGAACTCCGCAAACTTCAGCTCCAGCACTGATAGGCATTCCTTTAGTGTTTTAATGTTGCTGGAGAGTTTTGGGGAGACAGGGGGGCAGTCTGTGGGAGATGGGGCACTGTCTGGCTCCGTGTGGCTGGGGGCAGACTGCAGGGTGGCCGGCTCTGGCTCTTGTTTCTCTACCTCAGTCTGCTGCTTTGTGGTGTGGAAGCTGAGAGCTAATTGGTCCAGGCTGCTCTCGCTGCCCTGCACCATGATGGTCCCGTTGTGGTATACATTAAAAGTGAGCATCACACTGTCTGTGTCTTTCTCTACCAGCACTGAGATCTGCCTGCCTCTGCTAATGCCCCTCTTGTTGTTATTGGGGTATGTCTGGCACAGGGTTTTGTGAAAGGCGGTGTAGAACAGTAGATTGTTCTTGACCCTGTTTTCTCCTTTACCGGTGTAGTCTAGGATGAGGGTCTCAGGAGATGCTCTCATCACAGCTTGTTTGTAGTCCTTCTTAGCCTGTGCAGAGCGAATGTCTTCAGGGTATCGGATTTCAAAAGGCAGCTCTGCAGTCAGACTGCTGTTCGATAGATTTCTATCAGTCTCAGTGGCAGTTGGGCTCTCTCCTACTGTCACTCTATTCAAATTGGAGCTCTGCATTTTCATTGGCTTTCTTCTTTTTGTGTTTCTCTTAAAATTATTATTTTTTGAATACTTTTTCTTCTGAATTTCTATTCCATGTCTTCTGTGTATGTTTATAGTGCTATATATTCATTTGTAAATGACAAATTAAATCCGCTTATGTATAAAAACAAATGTTTTTTAGGAGCTCATATTCCTCTCTCTCTCTCTCTCTCTCTCTCTCTCTCTCTCTCTCTCTCTCTTTCTCTCTCTCCCTCTCAATTCAATTCATTTGTATTGTCAAAGCAATTGGACATACATACATACATACATACATGCTAGAAAATCATTACTATGTTATCTTAAAGGCTAACTAAGCAGAACATATTTCATTATAGAACAGAGTTCATAGATCTACACATGGTTTTAAGGAACAGGCACGTAGGTCATACCGTTTGACATTGTCTCCAAGGTTCTCATCGTAAATAACAAACAGAAATCAAACTACCTTATGGCCTCCTGACCTTCTAGCTTGACCTTATCTTTCTTAAGTATACAAGAGAGAAAAACAGGTTTGAGAAAATAATTTCTAACTTTCCTTCCATACAATAATACATACATACATACATACGGAAAATAAATAATAGAATTATGAATCTCAATATAATGTAATGAAGTACAGAAAAAGAAAATGTAATAAAATGTGATCTTTAATACATTCAAATAAAGAAAATAGGTTTACTATTTCCAGATTCCTTTTTGAAATACAATGACATGCATTACAAACGAGTATTTACATTATATTTACAGCCGGTGCTCGTGTGTCACTGTGTCCCTCAGGCTGTGGTAGGCACTGACATATTGGGCAGCCAGGGTGGCTGTGTGTCCCTCCACCAGGAGGACTGAGCGTTTTTCTTTTTTCTCAGTTTTGTCACAGGTTGGGTGGGCATTCGTTATGTTGTTACAGAATTTGTCCCTTATTTTGGGCTAAAGCTTTCCGTGGAGGGGAACGTGGATCAGTTTGTACCATTCTTGGGAGGATCTGCCTTGTTGGGGCGGAGCTGTGATCCAGGTGAACAGCAGATCGGGCTTAGGTGGGCATTTGGGCAGAGGAGTAGGAAGGCCGGTCAAGCAAATAAGCTTGCTAAGATACGCAGCAGCAGCAAGCAGCCCCCCCATCCAGCCAGCCAGCCAGTCTGGCTGGCAGTGACTGAGTGGTTGACAGACGGCAAGCAACGGAATGTACGTGCTCTGTGATGTCATAGCAGTCAGCTGAGAGAGGCTCGTGATGTCATGGCTGAGCTGGCTGGCTGTCTGGCTGGCTGGCTCTGTGTGTGTGTGCGTGTGTCTGTCTGTCTGTCAATTCATTTCAATTCAATTCAAAGGTGCTTTATTGGCATGATCTATCACAATATTGCCAAAGCAGATACAAATGTTCTATCAATCAAGACAAAACATTGCAATACAAGATTCAGTGGAACAAATATAGTACACATTGAAATAAAATTAAGTAGGATATAAACCATATTTGTTGTTTGTATCAAAATTTGTGTCATGACATCAGAAAAATCACTGTTTTTATTTTGTTTTGCAAATGGAGTGCCACAGGCTGGTGTCTACACACTGTCTCGCAGGCTGTGGCAGGTGGATACATATTGCGCTGCTAAGAAGGCAGTGCGCTCCTCCTCTCCCAGCAGGACGGGGAGTTTGCAGCAATCGGGGATCATGCTGAACTCAGGGATATGCATTTTTAATATTTTAAAGTATGTCTCCCTGATTTTTGTGTATTTAGGGCAGGACAGCAGGAAATGCGCCTGTGTTTCGACCTCCCCTAGGTCACACTGGCTGCACAGCCGCTCTTCTCTGGCAACCCAGAATTTTCTGTAGCGGCCTTTTTCAATGGCGAGGCTGTGGTCACTGAGCCTGTATTTAGTTAGATTTTGTCTCTCTTTTATATTTTGGATTTTTAAGTATTCAGCCAATGTAATGTTTCTATTCAGGGCCCGGTAGCATTCCAATTTGTTTTGTAATTCTAATTCGTGTCTCTAATCTTTTGTGTATTTGCTTTTCAGGTACATGTCAATTTTCCCAATTGTTGTTGTTTTGGTCATTGTGTGTTCGGGCTCTGTGAGCCTCAGAGCCGTGGGGGCGTTTCTGTGTACGTGTAAGATGTTTTTATTAAATTCTAGGTGGAATATTTCCATGGGGCTTTTGTCCCAATTGTTGTTATTGAGGTTCATGAGGGGACCCCACACTTCGCTCCCATATAGCAGGATTGGTTGGATGATGGAGTTTAATATTTTAATCCAAATAGTTATTGGTATTGTTGTTTTCCCAAATTGTGTCTTTATGGCATAAAATGCCCGGCGTGCCTTGTCTTTTAATGCGTTTATAGCCAGGCTGAAGCTCCCTGACGCACTGATGGTCAGGCCAAGGTAGTTGTATCTGGTGCAGTGCTCTAATCCAGTGCTGCCCAGAGTGAAGCGGTACCTGTTTCCCTGAGATGGGGCTTTTTTCTGGAAAACCATAACTCTGGTCTTGTCCAGATTGACTGCCAGGGCCCATTTCTGACAGTACTGCTCTAGCAGCGCCAGGTTCTGCTGAAGCCCCTGCTCTGTGGGCGACAGCAGCACCAGGTCGTCTGCATAGAGCAGGAACTTGATCTCTGTGTCATGGAGAGTTAGGCTGCGGGCGTCAGACTGCTCCAACACTGTGGCCAACTCGATGATGTAGATGTTGAACAGTGTTGGACTCAGACTGCAGCCCTGTCTCACTCCCCGCCCCTGAGTGAAGAACTCTGTTCTTGAGTTGCCAATTTGAACTCCGCATTTGTTTTCAGAATACATTGATTTAATGATGTCATAAACTTTACCCCCTACACCACTCTGTAGAAGTTTATAAAATAATCCCTTGTGCCAGATTGAGTCAAATGCCTTTCTAAAGTCTACAAAACAGGCAAATATTTTTCCTTTATTGTTTTGGGTATATTTATTTATGAGGGTGTGTAGAGTGTAAATATGATCGGTTGTGCGGTGTTTTGGTAGGAAGCCAATCTGACTCTTATTCAGGACACTGTGCTTGGTAAGGAAGGCCAGTATCTGGGCGTTGATGATACTGCAGAACACCTTCCCCAGGTTACTGCTCACACAGCTGCCCCAGTAGTTATTGGGGTCTAATTTGTCTCCACTTTTAAAAATCGGGGTGATCAATCCTTGATTCCCGACCTCAGGGAAACACCCGGCTCTCAGCACCAGGTTAAAGAGTTTGAGCAGAGCCTCCTGCAGCTGCGGGCTGCTGTGCTTCAGCATCTCAGGGCTGATGCTGTCGGGGCCGCTGGCTTTCCTGGGTTTGAGGATTTTGAGTTGATGTTTTAGTTCCTGTATTGTAAATGGGTTATCTAAGGGATTTTGGTTATTCTTAATGATTTCTTCCAATTTATTTAGGTTTTTTAATATTTTAACCTGTTCTGGCTTTGGATTGTTTTCAACATTTTGGTAAAGTTTTTCAAAGTGTGTTTTCCAGATTTCTCCATTTTGAATTGGTATTTCATTTTTTGTTTTTGGGGTATTTATTCTGCCCATATAGTGGTCTTTTTTCTTACTGAGGAGTTGCTTGTAGTGCCGCAGGGCCTGGCAGTAGCTGAGGCGAGCCTCCTGGTTGTCGGGCTCTCTGTGTTTAGTGTTGGAGAGATGTCTCAGGTGTTTCCTAGAAGTTTCACACTCCTGGTCACACCACTGTTCTTTTTTTCTTTTAGACGATTTCATATTTTGGTTTTTAATTGTTTTAATGTTTGATTTTAAAGCCAGTCTCTCAAATATTTCATTCAGTGTTTTGGTGGCTGAGTTTATTCCGTTTTGGTTTATTTGATAGTGTGAGGAATGATATCTGTCTAACATGTTTTCAATCTCATCACTATTCAGGGCTCTTGTGTAGTTCTCTGTGCTGGGCTCTGACCATCTCTAACTGGGTGGCAGGGAGACCAGTTTTGTGGGAAGTTTGGCTCTGACTTGTGGCTGCGCTGATCTTTTTAGGTAAAGTGTTATTTGGCTGTGGTCTGATAGTGGAGATTGTTGTCTGACTATAAACGCATTGTTGGCTTGTGGGTCCAGGTCAGTTATGGCGTAGTCCACCACACTGCTGCCCAGAGCCGAGCAGTATGTGAATCTCCCCAGAGAGTACCCCCTGGTCCTGCCATTGATGATATATAGACCCAGGCTTTTACATAGGCGCACTACCTGCTTCCTGCTCTTGTTTACCACGCTGTCGTGGCTGTGTCAGTGTGGAGGTGTGTGTGTGGCACAGCGGGGAGTCTCCGAACAGGTGTGTGTTCCCCTCTGTATTGATGTAGTCCATCTCTCTGCCAGTCCTGGCATTGAGATCGCCACACAGCAGTACAGAGCCCAGGGTCTGGAAGTGGCAGATTTCGTTTTGAAGCTCATGAAAGCCTTCCTCATTATAGTAGGGGGAGTCTGCGGGTGGCATATAAATTGCACATAGGTATATATCTGTGTTATTTTGTAGGGTGTCTTTTCTGATTTTCATCCACAGGTGTGTGTCTCCTCTCTGTACTGGGCATAGGGCTGCTCGGAGCTCCTCCCTGTACCACACGATAATCCCCCACGAGGCCCTGCCACACCTGACTTTGGGTTTTTTATAGGAGGGCACAATCAGCTCCCTGTATCCATTGTATCCATCCAGTGTATAGACATATCTGCACAGCACCAAGTCTCTACAAGAATGAAAACATCTGAACTATTTACAGTGTTGATCAGTTCAGGGCCTGTGCTCTTCATTCCAAAAGTTGAGGAGCGTAAACCCTGCATATTCCAACTGCTTATTTTAAAGGACATGTTAATATATTTTATTATACTTGTCTCTTCTACATAAGAAAGTTTAATTTGTGGTCTACAACTGATATTATATTACTATTAATAATTATATATGGATATACATAATAATCACTCAAAGATTTTATCTTTGCATCAAAATATCAGAATAATTAAATCACATTTTTTCTTACTCTCCATCTCCACAACCATATATATGTGTGTTGAGGCTCAGTTAACTCAGCAGTGTGGTACAGATGACACTGAGGAGTTGCCTTATCTGGGCCAGCTGGGCAGCATCGGGCCTCCAGGCTCTGGAAGCCGCTGCTGCGTGGCTGTGTGGCTGTGCTGGTCCCCGGCTGTCCGCTCTGCTGTGCTGGACGGGCCCTCTGGGGATGGGGGGGTGGGGAATGGGGCCGCGGGGTCTCAGGGGCTGGGGCTGGGGTGGAGCCGGTGGCTGGGGATGTGGCCGGGGGCTGGGGGGTTTGCTCCTGGTCTCGAGGTGGGGGTGTGTGGGGTTTCGGCCCAGGGTTGTGTCCTTGAGGACCTTTGAGATGATCCTCACACCCGTCTTGTTGAGGTGGACGTGGTCATACAGGTGATGTGGCTGGATGTCTCAGTGGTGTGCCAGGTGGACGTTGGGGAGGAGGGCACATCTTCGGGACACTTCTGCGTTGATGGCCTGGATGATGTGCAGGGGCACGTCTGTGCGGGGCAGCAGTGTGGAGATGGAAATTTTGGCAGTTGGGAATTCCTCTGTGGCTTTCGTTGCTACCTGTCTCAGGGCTGAGGCCACATCGCCCCTGCGGGCACTCAGGTCGTTAGTGCCGGTGTGGATGAGGATGTGTTTGACTTGGCAAAGCCTCCTCTTGGAGAGCAGCTCCAGGGCTCTCTGTGCTGTGGAGCACCAAAGCTTTTTCACTTTTCGCCCAGGGAAGAGGCGCCTCTCAACCAGGAACTTCCCATTGGATTCGCTCAGAATGACCACCTCTGCGTTGACCTGCCACTCCGGGTTTGCGTCGGGAGTGGTGGGGGCAGCGGGTGTGTTTTGGGGGAGTGGCGTTTCAGGGGGTTGTGTATTAGTGGCAGGTCTGGTGATAGTGGGTGTGTCAGGAGTGGTGGGTAGTGTGGGTGGATCAGTGGGTGCGTCAGGGGTTGGAGGTGTTGTGGGGTCAGTGCAGTGCAGTCTCTGTGCTCCAGTGATGTGTAGCTCCTCTCTTAGCTCCTCCAGCTGGCTCTGCAGGCTCCTTAGCTAGCTGTGCTGGGGTGTCCTGGTCAGCTCCTCCCTCGCTCTGCGCAGCTCCGTCCTCAGGGTTTGGCTCTGCTCCGCCAGGTCTCTCACTGCTGCTCTCAGCTCATGGATCTCAGCCTTGTGCTGCATCTTTAGTCTGTGCATCTCATCCCGGAGCTGATCGCACAAGGAGGTCTGGGCCAGGGTGCTCAAGGTCTGCTCCCTGAACTCCGCAAACTCCAGCTCCAGCACTGATAGGCATTCCTTTAGTGTTTTAATGTTGCTGGAGAGTTTTGGGGAGACAGGGGGGCAGTCTGTGGGAGATGGGGCACTGTCTGGCTCCGTGTGGCTGGGGGCAGACTGCAGGGTGGCCGGCTCTGGCTCTTGTTTCTCTACCTCAGTCTGCTGCTTTGAGGTGTGGAAGCCGAGAGCTAATTGGTCCAGGCTGCTCTCGCTGTCCTGCACCATGATGGTCCCGTTGTGGTATACATTAAAAGTGAGCATCACACTGTCTGTGTCTTTCTCTACCAGCACTGAGATCTGCCTGCCTCTGCTAATGCCCCTCTTGTTGTTATTGGGGTATGTCTGGCACAGGGTTTTGTGAAAGGCGGTGTAGAACAGTAGATTGTTCTTGACCCTGTTTTCTCCTTTACCGGTGTAGTCTAGGATGAGGGTCTCAGGAGATGCTCTCATCACAGCTTGTTTGTAGTCCTTCTTAGCCTGTGCAGAGCGAATGTCTTCAGGGTATCGGATTTCAAAAGGCAGCTCTGCAGTCAGACTGCTGTTCGATAGATTTCTATCAGTCTCAGTGGCAGTTGGGCTCTCTCCTACTGTCACTCTATTCAAATCGGAGCTCTGCATTTTCATTGGCTGAGTCAACTACTGAGAATGCTTATTTATTTTATTAATACATATTTTTTTGTTTAATTATTTGTCTCTTACCTCCAATTCTTGTCTTCAGCTTTTCTTTTCTGACTTTTCTTCCTGAACTGTCTCTCTGCTTTCTTCTTTTTGTGTTTCTCTTAAAATTATTATTTTTTGAATACTTTTTCTTCTGAATTTCTATTCCATGTCTTCTGTGTATGTTTATAGTGCTATATATTCATTTGTAAATCACAAATTAAATCCGCTTATGTATAAAAACAAATGTTTTTTAGGAGCTCATATTCCTCTCTCTCTCTCTCTCTCTCTCTCTCTCAATTCATTTCATTTGTATTGTCAAAGCAATTGGACATACATACACATACATACATATACACTCACCTAAAGGATTATTAGGAACACCTGTACAATTTCTCATTAATGCAATTATCTAATCAACCAATCACATGGCAGTTGCTTCAATGCATTTAGGGGTGTGGTCCTGGTCAAGACAATCTCCTGAACTCCAAACTGAATGTCTGAATGGGAATGAAAGGTGATTTAAGCAATTTTGAGCATGGCATGGTTGTTGGTGCCAGACGGGCCGGTCTGAGTATTTCACAATCTGCTCAGTTACTGGGATTTTCACGCACAACCATTTCTAGGGTTTACAAAGAATGGTGTGAAAAGGGAAAAACATCCAGTATGCGGCAGTCCTGTGGGCGAAAATGCCTTGTTGATGCTAGAGGTCAGAGGAGAATGGGCCGACTGATTCAAGCTGATAGAAGAGCAACTTTGACTGAAATAACCACTCGTTACAAACGAGGTATGCAGCAAAGCATTTGTGAAGCCACAACAAGTACAACCTTGAGGCGGATGGGCTACAACAGCAGAAGACCCCACCGGGTACCACTCATCTCCACTACAAATAGGAAAAAGAGGTGAGACATTCAGATGGTAGAGTCAGAATTTGGCGTAAACAGAATGAGAACATGGATCCATCATGTCTTGTTACCACTGTGCAGGCTGGTGGTGGTGGTGTAATGGTGTGGGGGATGTCTTCTTGGCACACTTTAGGCCCCTTAGTGCCAATTGGGCATCGTTTAAATGCTACGGCCTACCTGAGCATTGTTTCTGACCATGTCCATTCCTTTTTGACCACCATGTACCCATCCTCTGATGGCTACTTCCAGCAGGATAATGCACCATGTCACAAAGGTCGAATCATTTCAAATTGGTTTCTTGAACATGACAATGAGTTCACTGTACTAAACTGGCCCCCACAGTCACCAGATCTCAACCCAATAGAGCATCTTTGGGATGTGGTGGAACAGGAGCTTCGTGCCCTGGATGTGCATCCCACAAATCTCCATCAACTGCAAGATGCTATCCTATCAATATGGGCCAACATTTCTAAAGAATGCTTTCAGCACCTTGTTGAAGCAATGCCACGTAGAATTAAAGCAGTTCTGAAGGCGAAAGGGGGTCAAACACAGTATTAGTATGGTGTTCCTAATAATCCTTTAGGTGAGTTCATCGTAGCTCCTAATACTCTCTTTCTGTCTGGAGGAGATATAATTGAAGTATTGTACACGTACCCGGCTACTTTCAACACCCATTGCAGCACTGATATTTTTCCCTCCATTTTTCTTTATCCATTTTTTTTTTGCTGGAAGTTCCGTCAATACCCGTCAGCCTTTAAGAGACATCATGCAGCCAGGCCTCTTGGCTTGCGGCCACACCGTCCTGAACGCGCCCAATCTCATCAGATCTCGGAAGCTAAACGGGGCAGGTCCTGGTCAGTACTTGGATGGGTGACCTCCTGGAGATATCAGGTGCAGCAAGCTTTTTCGTCTCCTGGGTAACTTCATCGTAGCTCTTAGTACTCTCTTTCAGTCTGGAGGAGATATTATTGGAGAATTCTACACGTACCCGGCTACTTTCAACACCCTTTGCTGCACTGATATTTTTCCCTCCATTTTTCTTTTTTCTTTTTTATTTTGCTGGAAGTTCCGTCAATACCCTCCAGCCTTTAAGAGACATCATGCAGCCAGGCCTCTTGGCTTGAGGCCACACCGTCCTGAACGTGCCCGATCTCGTCAGATCTCGGAAGCAAAACGGGGCAGGTCCTGGTCAGTACTTTGATGGGAGACCTCCTAGAAATACCAGGTGCTGCAAGCTTTTTACGTCTCCTGGGTAACTTCATCGTAGCTCTTAATACTCTCTTTCAGTCTGCAGGAGATATAATTGAAGAATTGTACATGTACCCAGCTACTTTCAACACCCTTTGCTGCACTGATATTTTTCCATCCATTTTTCTTTTTTTTTTTTTGCTGGAAGTTCCGTCAATACCCACCAACCTTTAAGAGACATCATGCAGCCAGGCCTCTCGGCTTGCGGACACAAAGTCCTGAACGCGCCCGATCTCGTCAGATCTCGGAAACTAAACGGGGCAGGGCCTGGTCAGTACTTCGATGGGAGATCTCCTGGAAATACCAGGTGCTGCCAGCATTTTACGTCTCCTGGGGAACTTCATCGTAGCTCTTAATACTCTCTTTCTGTCTGGAGAAGACATAATTGAAGAATTGTACACGTACCCGGCTACTTTCAACACCCTTTCCTGCATTGATATTTTTCCCTCCATTTTTCTATTTTTTTTTTTTTTTTTTTTGCTGGAAATTCCGTCAATACCCGCCAGCCTTTAAGAGACATCATGCAGCCAGACATCTCGGCTTGCGGCCACACCGTCCTGAACGCGCCCGATCTCGTCAGATCTCGGAAGCTAAACGGGGCAGGACCTGGTCAGTACTTGAATGTGAGACCTCCTGGAAATACCTGGTGCTGCAAGCTTTTACGTCTCCTGGGTAAATTTATCGTAGCTCTTAATACTCTCTATCTGTCTGTAGGAGATATAATTGAAGTATTGTACACGTACCCGTCTACTTTCAACACCCCTTGCTGCACTGATATTTTTCCCTCCATTTTTTTTTTCTTTTTCTTTTTTTTTTTTTTTTTGCTGGAAGTTCCGTCAATACCCGCCAGCCATTAAGAGACATCATGCAGCCAGGCCTCTTGGCTTGCGAACACACAGTCCTGAACGCGCCCGATCTCGGAAGATCTCGGAAACTAAACGGGGCAGGACCTGGTCAGTACTTGGATGGGAGATCTTCTGGAAATACCAGGTGCTGCCAGCTTTTTACGTCTCCTGGGGAACTTCATCGTAGCTCTTAATACTCTCTTTCTGTCTGGAGAATATATAATTGAAGAATTGTACACGTACCCGGCTACTTTCAACACCCTTTGCTGCACTGGTATTTTTCCCTCTATTTTTCTTTTTTTTTTTTGCTGGCAGTTCCGTCGATACCCGCCAGCCTTTAAGAGACATCATGCAGCCAGGCATCTCGGCTTGCGGCCACACCATCCTGAACGCGCCCGATCTCGTCAGATCTCGGAAGCTAAACGGGGCAGGACCTGGTCAGTACTTGATTGTGAGACCTCCTGGAAATACCTAGTGCTGCAAGCTTTTACGTCTCCTGGGTAACTTTATCGTAGCTCTTTATACTCTCTATCTGCCTGGAGGAGATATAATTAAAGTATTGTACACATACCCGGCTACTTTCAACACCCTTTGCTGCACTGATATTTTTACCACCATTTCTCTTTTTTTTTATTTGCTGGATGTTCCGTCAAAACCCGCCAACCATTAATAGACATCATGCAGCCAGGCCTCTTGGCTTGCAGCCACACCGTCCTGAACGCCCTCGATCTCATCAGATCTTGGAATTTAAACGGGGCAGGGCCTGGTCAGTACTTGGATGGGTGACCTCCTGGAAATGCCAGGTGCTGCAAGCTTTTTACGTCTCCTGGGTAACTTCATCGTAGCTCTTAATACTCTCTTTCTGTCTGGAGGAGATATAATTGAAGAATTGTACACGTACCCGGCTACTTTCAACACCCTTTGCTGCACTGGTATTTTTCCCTCTATTTTTCTTTTTTTTTTTTGCTGGCAGTTCCGTCGATACCCGCCAGCCTTTAAGAGACATCATGCAGCCAGGCATCTCGGCTTGCGGCCACACCATCCTGAACGCGCCCGATCTCGTCAGATCTCGGAAACTGAATGGGGCAGGGCCTGGTCAGTACTTGGATGGGAGACCTCCTGGAAATACCAGGTGCTGCAAGCTTTTTACGTCTGCTGGGTAAGTTTATCGTAGCTCTTAATACTCTCTTTCTGTCTGGAGGAGACATAATTGAAGTATTGTACACGTACCCAGCTACTGTCAACACCCTTTGCTGCACTGATATTTTTCCATCCATTTTTCTATTTTATTTATTTATTTTTTTTTTGCTGGAAGTTCCGTCAATACCCGCCAACCTTTAAGAGACATCATGCAGCCAGGCCTCTCGGCTTGCGGCCACACCGTCCTGAACGTGCCCGATCTCGTCAGATCTCGGAAGCCAAACGGGGCAGGGCCTGGTCAGTACTTGGAAGGGTGTCCTCCTGGAAATACCAGGTGCTGCAAGCTTTTTACGTCACCTGGGTAACTTCATTGTAGCTCTTAATACTCTCTTTCTGTCTGGAGGAGATATAATTCAAGTATTGTACACGTACCCGGCTACTTTCAACACCCTTTGCTGCACTGGTATTTCTCCCTCCATTTCTCTTTTTCTTTATTATTTTTTCTGGAAGTTCCGTCAATATCCGCCAGCCTTTAAGAGACATCATGCAACCAGGCCTCTCGGCTTGCGGACACACAGTCCTGAACGAGCCCGATCTTGGAAGATCTCGGAAACTAAACGGGGCAGGACCTGGTCAGTACTTGGATGGGAGATCTTCTGGAAATACCAGGTGCTGCCAGCTTTTTACGTCTCCTGGGAAACTTCATCGTAGCTCTTAATACTCTCTTTCTGTCTGCAGGAGATATAATTGAAGAATTGTACACGTACCCGGCTACTTTCAACACCCTTTGCTTCACTGGTATTTCTCCCTCCATTTCTCTTTTTTTTTTTTGCTGGCTGTTCCGTCAATACCCGCCAGCCTTTAAGAGACATCATGCAGCCAGGCATCTTGGCTTGCGGCCACACTGTCCTGAACGTGCCCGATCTCGTCAGATCTCGGAAGCCAAACGGGGCAGGGCCTGGTCAGTACTTGGATGGGTGTCCTCCTGGAAATACCAGGTGCTGCAAGCTTTTTACGTCTCCTGGGTAACTTCATCGTAGCTCTTAATACTCTCTTTCAGTCTGGAGGAGATATAATTGAAGAATTGTACACGTACCCGGCTACTTTCAACACCCTTTCCTGCACTGATATTTTTCCCTCCATTTTTCTATTTTTTTTTTTTTTTTTTTGCTGGAAATTCCGTTAATACCCGCCAGCCTTTAAGAGACATCATGCAGCCAGGCATCTCGGCTTGCGGCCACACCATCCTGAACGCGCCCGATCTCGTCAGATCTCGGAAGCTGAACGGGGCAGGGCCTGGTCAGTACTTGGATGGGAGACCTCCTGGAAATACCTGGTGCTGCAAGCTTTTTACATCACTTGGGTAACTTCATCGTAGCTCTTAATACTCTCTTTCTGTCTGGAGGAGATATAATTGAAGAATTGTACACGTACCCGGCTACTTTCAACAACCTTTCCTGCACTGATATTTTTCCCTCCATTTTTCTATTTTTTTTTTTTTTTTTTTTGCTGGAAATTCCGTCAATACCCGCCAGCCTTTAAGAGACAACATGCAGCCAGGAATCTCGGCTTGCGGCCACACCGTCCTGAACGCGCCCGATCTCGTCAGATCTCGGAAGCTAAACGGGGCAGGACCTGGTCAGTACTTGAATGTGAGACCTCCTGGAAATACCTGGTGCTGCAAGCTTTTACGTCTCCTGGGTAACTTTATCGTAGCTCTTAATACTCTCTTTCTGTCTGGAGGAGATATAATTGAAGTATTGTACACGTACCCAGCTACTGTCAACACCCTTTGCTGCACTGATATTTTTCCATCCATCTTTTTATTTTTATTCTTATTTTATTTTTCTGCTGGCAGTTTCGTCAATACCCGCCAGCCTTTAAGAGACATCATGCAGCCAGGCCGCTTGGCTTGCGGCCACACCGTCCTGAACGCCCCCGATCTTGTCAGATCTTGGAAGCAAAACGTGGCAGGGCCTGGTCAGTATTTGGATGGGTGACCTCCTGGAAAAACCAGGTACTGAAAGCTTTTTACGTCTCCTGGGTAACTTCATCGTAGCTCTTAATACTCTCTATCTGTCTGGGAGAGATATAATTGAAGTATTGTACACGTACCTGGCTACTTTCAACAGCCTTTGCTGCACTGATATTTTTCCCTACATTTTTCTTTTTTCTTCTTTATTTTGCTGGAAGTTCCGTCAATACCCTCCAGCCTTTAAGAGACATCATGCAGCCAGGCCTCTTGGCATGCGGACACATTGTCCTGAACGCGCCCGAACTCATCAGATCTCGGAAGCTAAACGGGGCAGGGCCTGGTCAGTACTTGAATGTGAGAACTCCTAGAAATACCAGGTGCTGCAAGCTTTTTACGTCTCCTGGGTAACTTCATCGTAGCTCTTAATACTCTCTTTCTGTCTGGAGGAGATATAATTGAAGAATTGTACACGTACCCGGCTACTTTCAACACCCTTTCCTGCACTGATATTTTTCCATCCATTTTTTTATTTTTATTTTTATTTTATTTTTCTGCTGGAAGTTCCGTCAATACCCGCCAACCTTTAAGAGACATCATGCAGCCAGGCGTCTTGGCTTGTGGCCACACCGTCCTGAATGCACACGATCTCGTCAGATCTTGGAAGCTAAACGGGGCAGGGCCTGATCAGTACTTGGATGGGAGACCTCCTGGAAATACCAGGTGCTGCAAGCTTCTTACGTCTCCTGGGTAAATTCATCATAGCTCTTAATACTCTCTTTATGTCTGGAGGAGATATAATTGAAGAATTGTACACGTACCCGGCTACTTTCAACTCTCTTTGCTGCACTGATATTTTTCCCTCCATTTTTCTTTTTTCTTCTTTATTTTGCTGGAAGTTCCGTCAATACCCGTCAACCTTTAAGAGACATCATGCAGCCAGGCGTCTCGGCTTGTGGCCACACCGTCCTGAATGCGCCCGATCTCGTCAGATCTCGGAAGCTAAACGGGGCAGGGCCTGGTCAGTACTTGGATGGGAGACCTCCTGGAAATACCTGGTGCTGCAATCTTTTTACATCACTTGGGTAACTTCATCGTAGCTCTTAATACTCTCTTTCTGTCTGGAGGAGATATAATTGAAGAATTGTACACGTACCCGGCTACTTTCAACATCCTTTGCTGCACTGATATTTTTCCCTCCATTTTTCTTTTTTCTTTTTTATTTTGCTGGAAGTTCCGTCAATACCCTCCAGCCTTTAAGAGACATCATGCAGCCAGGCCTCTTGCTTGCGACCACACCGTCCTGAGCGCGACCGATCTCATCAGATCCCGGAAGCTAAACGGGGCAGGGCCTGTTCAGTACTTGGATGGGTGACCTCCTGGAAATACCAGGTGCTGCAAGCTTTTTACGTCTCCTGGGTAACTTCATTGTAGCTCTTAATACTCTCTTTCAGTCTGGAGGAGATATAATTAAAGAATTGTACATGTACCCGGCTACTTTCAACACCCTTTCCTGCACTGATATTTTTCCCTCCATTTTTCTATTTTTTTTTTATTTTTTTTTGCTGGAAGTTAAGTCAATACCCGCCAGCCTTTAAGAGACATCATGCAGCCAGGCCTCTTGGCTTGCCGCCACACCGTCCTGAACGCGCCCGATCTCATCAGATCTCGGAAGCTAAATGGGGCAGGGCCTAGACAGTACTTGGATGGGTGACCTCCTGGAAATACCAGGTGCTGCAAGCTTTTTACGTCCCCTGGGTAACTTCATCGTAGCTCTTAATACTCTCTTTCTGTCTGGAGGAGATATAATTAAAGAATTGTACACGTACCCGGCTACTTTCAACACCCTTTGCTGCACTGATATTTTTCCCTCCATTTTTTTTTTTTTTTTTTCTGGAAGTTCCGTCAATATCTGCCAGCCTTTAAGAGACATCATGCAGCCAGGCCTCTTGGCTTGCGGCCACACCGTCCTAAACGCCCCCAATCTCGTCAGATCTCGGAAGCTAAACGGGGCAGGGCCTGGTCAGTACTTGGATTGTTGACCTCCTGGAAATACCAGGTGCTGCAAGCTTTTTACGTCTCCTGGGTAACTTCATCGTAGCTCTTAATACTCTCTTTCAGTCTGGAGGAGATATTATTGAAGAATTGTACACGTACCCAGCTACTTTTAACACCCTTTGCTGCACTGATATATTTCCCTCCATTTTTCTTTTTTCTTTTATATTTTGCTGGAAGTTCCGTCAATACCCTCCAGCCTTTAAGAGACTTCATGCAGCCAGGCCTCTTGGTTTGCGGCCACACCGTCTTGAACGCGCCCGATCTCAACAGATTTTGGAAGCTAAACGGGGCAAGGCCTGGTCAGTACTTGGATGGGTGACCTCCTGGAAATACCAGGTGCTGCAAGCTTTTTACGTCTCCTGGGTAACTTCATTGTAGCTCTTAATACTCTCTTTCAGTCTGGAGGAGATATAATTGAAGAATTGTACATGTACCCGGCTACTTTCAACACCCTTTCCTGCACTGATATTTTTCCCTCCATTTTTCTATTTTTTTTTTTTTTTTTTTTTTGCTGGAAGTTAAGTCAATACCCGCCAGCCTTTAAGAGACATCATGCAGCCAGGCCTCTTGGCTTGCGGCCACACCGTCCTGAACGCGCCCGATCTCATGAGATCCCGGAAGCTAAACGGGGCAGTGCCTGTTCAGTACTTGGATGGGTGACCTCCTGGAAATACCAGGTGCTGCAAGCTTTTTACGTCTCCTGGGTAACTTCATTGTAGCTCTTAATACTCTCATTCAGTCTGGAGGAGATATAATTGAAGAATTGTACACGTACCCGGCTACTTTCAACATCCTTTGCTGCACTGATATTTTTCCCTCCATTTTTCTTTTTTCTTTTTTATTTTGCTGTAAGTTCCGTCAATACCCTCCAGCCTTTAAGAGACATCATGCAGCCAGGCCTCTTGCTTGCGACCACACCGTCCTGAGCGCGACCGATCTCATCAGATCCCGGAAGCTAAACGGGGCAGGGCCTGTTCAGTACTTGGATGGGTGACCTCCTGGAAATACCAGGTGCTGCAAGCTTTTTACGTCTCCTGGGTAACTTCATTGTAGCTCTTAATACTCTCTTTCTGTCTGGAGGAGATATAATTAAAGAATTGTACACGTACCCGGCTACTTTCAACACCCTTTGCTGCACTGATATTTTTCCCTCCATTTTTTTTTTTTTTTTTTTTTATTGGAAGTTCCGTCAATATCTGCCAGCCTTTAAGAGACATCATGCAGCCAGGCCTCTCGGCTTGTGGCCACACCGTCCTGAACGCGCCCGATCTCAACAGATCTTGGAAACTAAACGGGGCAAGGCCTGGTCAGTACTTGGATGGGTGACCTCCTGGAAATACCAGGTGCTGCAAGCTTTTTACGTCTCCTGGGTAACTTCATTGTAGCTCTTAATACTCTCATTCAGTCTGGAGGAGATATAATTGAAGAATTGTACACGTACCCGGCTACTTTCAACATCCTTTGCTGCACTGATATTTTTCCCTCCATTTTTCTTTTTTCTTTTTTATTTTTCTGGAAGTTCCGTCAATACCCTCCAGCCTTTAAGAGACATCATGCAGCCAGGCCTCTTGCTTGCGACCACACCGTCCTGAGCGCAACCGATCTCATCAGATCCCGGAAGGTTAACGGGGCAGGGCCTGTTCATTACTTGGATGGGTGACCTCCTGGAAATACCAGGTGCTGCAAGCTTTTTACGTCTCCTGGGTAACTTCATTGTAGCTCTTAATACTCTCTTTCTGTCTGGAGGAGATATAATTAAAGAATTGTACACGTACCCGGCTACTTTCAACACCCTTTGCTGCACTGATATTTTTCCCTCCATTTTTTTTTTTTTTTTTTTTTTTCTGGAAGTTCCGTCAATATCTGCCAGCCTTTAAGAGACATCATGCAGCCAGGCCTCTCGGCTTGTGGCCACACCGTCCTGAATGCGCCCGATCTCGTCAGATCTCGGAAGCTAAACGGGGCAGGGCCTGGTCAGTACTTGGATGGGAGACCTCCTAGAAATACCAGGTGCTGCAAGCTTTTTACGTCTCCTGGGTAACTTCATTGTAGCTCTTAATACTCTTTCAGTCTGGAGGAGATATAATTGAAGAATTGTACATGTACCCGGCTACTTTCAACACCCTTTCCTGCACTGATATTTTTCCCTCCATTTTTCTATTTTTTTTTTTTTATTTTTTTGCTGGAAGTTAAGTCAATACCCGCCAGCCTTTAAGAGACATCATGCAGCCAGGCCTCTTGGCTTGCGGCCACACCGTCCTGAACGCGCCCGATCTCATCAGATCCCGGAAGCTAAACGGGGCAGGGCCTGTTCAGTACTTGGATGGGTGACCTCCTGGAAATACCAGGTGCTGCAAGCTTTTTACGTCTCCTGGGTAACTTCATTGTAGCTCTTAATACTCTCATTCAGTCTGGAGGAGATATAATTGAAGAATTGTACACGTACCCGGCTACTTTCAACATCCTTTGCTGCACTGATATTTTTCCCTCCATTTTTCTTTTTTCTTTTTTATTTTGCTGGAAGTTCCGTCAATACCCTCCAGCCTTTAAGAGACATCATGCAGCCAGGCCTCTTGCTTGCGACCACACCGTCCTGAGCGCGACCGATCTCATCAGATCCCGGAAGCTAAACGGGGCAGGGCCTGTTCAGTACTTGGATGGGTGACCTCCTGGAAATACCAGGTGCTGCAAGCTTTTTACGTCTCCTGGGTAACTTCATTGTAGCTCTTAATACTCTCTTTCTGTCTGGAGGAGATATAATTAAAGAATTGTACACGTACCCGTCTACTTTCAACACCCTTTGCTGCACTGATATTTTTCCCTCCATTTTTTTTTTTTTTTTTTTTTTTTCTGGAAGTTCTGTCAATACCCTCCAGCCTTTAAGAGACATCATGCAGCCAGGCCTCTTGCTTGCGACCACACCGTCCTGAGCGCGACCGATCTCATCAGATCCCGGAAGCTAAACGGGGCAGGGCCTGTTCAGTACTTGGATGGGTGACCTCCTGGAAATACCAGGTGCTGCAAGCTTTTTACGTCTCCTGGGTAACTTCATTGTAGCTCTTAATACTCTCTTTCTGTCTGGAGGAGATATAATTAAAGAATTGTACACGTACCCGGCTACTTTCAACACCCTTTGCTGCACTGATATTTTTCCCTCCATTTTTTTTTTTTTTTTTTTTTTTCTGGAAGTTCCGTCAATACCCACCAACCTTTAAGAGACATCATGCAGCCAGGCGTCTCGGCTTGCGGACACAAAGTCCTGAACGCGCCCGATCTCGTCAGAAATGGGAAACTAAACGGGCCAGGGCCTGGTCAGTACTTGGATGGTTGACCTCCTGGAAATACCAGCTGCTGCAAGCTTTTTACTTCTCCTGGGTAACTTTATCGTAGCTCTTAATACTCTCTTTCTGTCTGGAGGAGATATAATTGAAGTATTGTACACGTACCCGGCAACTTTCAACACCCTTTGCTGCACTGATATTTTTCCCTCCATTTTTCTTTTTTTTTTTTTTTTTTTTTTTTTTTGCTAAAAGTTCCGTCAATACCCGCCAGCCTTTAAGAGACATCATGCAGCCAGGCCTCTTGGCTTGCGGCCACACCGTCCTAAACGCCCCCAATCTCGTCAGATCTCGGAAGCTAAACGGGGCAGGGCCTGGTCAGTACTTGGATTGTTGACATCCTGGAAATACCAGGTGCTGCAAGCTTTTTACGTCTCCTGGGTAACTTTATCGTAGCTCTTAATACTCTCTTTCAGTCTGGAGGAGATATAATTGAAGAATTGTACACGTACCCGGCTACTTTCAACACCCTTTGCTGCACTGATATTTTTGCCTACGTTTTTCTTTTTTTTTTTTTTTTCCTAGAAGTTCCGTCAATACCCGCCAGCCTTTAAGAGACATCATGCAGCCAGGCCTCTTGGCTTGCGGCCACACCGTCCTAAACGCCCCCAATCTCGTCAGATCTTGGAAGCTAAACGGGGCAGGGCCTGGTCAGTACATGAATGGGAGACCTCCTGGAAGTACCAGGTGCTGCAATCTTTTTACGTCACCTGGGGAACTTCGTCGTAGCTTTTAATACTCTCTTTCTGTCTGGAGGAGATTTAATTGAAGAATTGTACACGTACCCGGCTACTTTCAACACCCTTTACTGCACAGATATTTTTCCCTCCATTTTTCTTTTTTCTTTTTTATTTTGCTGGAAGTTCCGTCAATACCCTCCAGCCTTTAAGAGACATCATGCAGCCAGGCTGCTTGGCTTGCGGCCACACCGTCCTGAACGCGGTCGATCTCATCAGATCTCGGAAGCTAAACGGTGCAGGGCCTCTTCAGTACTTGGATGGGTGACCTCCTGGAAATACCAGGTGATGCAAGCTTTTTACGTATCCTGTGTAACTTCATCGTAGCTCTTAATACTCTCTTTCAGTCTGGAGGAGATATAATTGAAGAATTGTACACGTACCCGGCTACTTTCAACACCCTTTGCTGCACTGAAATTTTTCCCTCCGTTTTTCTTTTTTTTTTTTTTTGCTGGAAGTTCCATCAATACCTTCCAGCCTTTAAGAGACATCATACAGCCAGGCCTCTTGGCTTGCAACCACACCGTCCTGAACGCGCCCCATCTCGTCAGATCTCGGAAGCTAAACGGGGCAGGGCCTGGTCATTACTTGAATGTGGGACCTCCTGGAAATACCTGGTTCTGCAAGCTTTTTACGTCTCCTGGGTAACTTTATCGTAGCTCTTAATACTCTCTTTCTGTCTGGAGGAGATATAATTGAAGTATTGTACACGTACCTGGCTACTTTCAACATCCTTTGCTGCACTGATATTTTTCCCTCCGTTTTTCTTTTTTTTTTTTTTTGCTGGAAGTTCCGTCAATACCCGCCAGCCTTTAAGAGACATCATGCAGCCAGGCCTCTCGGCTTGCGGCCACAACGTCCTGAACGTGCCCGATCTCGTAAGATCTCGGAAGCTAAACGGGGCAGGACCTGGTCAGTACTTGGATGGGAGACCTCCTGGAAATACCTGGTGCTGCAAGCTTTTACGTCTCCTGAGTAACTTCATTGTAGCTCTTAATACTCTCTTTCTGTCTGGAGGTGTTATAATTGAGGATTTGTACACGTACCCGGCTACTTTCAACACCATTTGCTGCACTGGTATTTTTCCCTCCATTTTTCTTTTTTTTGCTGGAAGTTCCGTCAATACCCGCCAGCCTTTAAGAGACATCATGCAGCCAGGCTTTTTGGCTTGCGGCCACAACGTCCTGAACGCGCCCGATCTTGTCAGATCTAGGAAGAAACACGTGGCAGGACCTGGTCAGTATTTGGATTGGTGACCTCCTGGAAAAACTAGGTACTGCAAGCTTTTTACGTCTCCTGGGTAACTTCATCGTAGCTCTTAATACTCTCTTTCTGTCAGGAGAAGATACAATTGAAGAAATGTACACGTACCCGGCTACTTTCAACACCCTTTGCTGAACTGATATTTTTCCCTCCATTTTTCTTTTTTTATTTGCTGGAAGTTCCGTCAACACCCGTCAGCCTTTAAGAGACATCATGCAGCCAGGCCTCTCGGCTTGCGGCTACACCGTCCTGGACGCACCCCGTCTCGTCAGATCTCGGAAGCTAAACGGGGCATGGCCTGGTCAGTACTTGGATGGGAGATCTCCTAGAAATACCAGGTGCTGCAAGCTTTTTACGTCTCCTGGGTAACTTCATCGTAGCTCTTAATACTCTCTTTCTGTCTGGAGGAGATATAATTGAAGAATTGTACACGTTCCCGGCTACTTTCAACACCCTTTCCTGCACTGTTATTTTTCCCTCCATTTTTTTATTTTTTTATTTTTTATTTTTTGCTGGAAATTCCGTCAATACCCGCCAGCCTTTAAGAGACATCATGCAGCCAGGCATCTCGGCTTGCGGCCACACCGTCCTGAACGTGCCCGATCTCGTCAGACCTTGGAAACTAAACGGGCCAGGGCCTGGTTAGTACTTGGATGGGTGACCTCCAGGAAATACCAGGTGATGCAAGCTTTTTACGTCTCCTGGGTAACTTCATCGTAGCTCTTAATACTCTTTATCTGTCTGGAGGAGATATAATTGTAGTATTGTACACATTGTCTTAGGGACAGTCTGGCTAGCAGTGACTAAGTGGTTGACAGACGACAAGCAACGGAATGTACGTGCTCTGTGATGTCATAGCAGTCAGCTGAGAGAGGCTCGTGATGTCATCGCTGAGCTGTCTGTCTGTCTGTCTGTCTCTCTCTCTCTCTTTCTCTCTCTCTCTCTCTCTTCCTCTCAATTCAATTCATTTGTATTGTCAAAGCAATTGGACATACATACATACATATATATATATATATATATACATACATACATACATCCATATATGCTAGAAAGTCATTACTATGTTATCTTAAAGGCTAACTAAGCAGAACATATATCATTATAGAACAGAGATCATAGGTCAACACATGGTTTTAGGGAACAGGCTCGTAGGTCAAACCGTTTGACATTGTCTCCAAGGTTCTCATCGTAAATAACAAACAGAAATCAAACTATCTTCTGGGCTGACCTTCTAGTTTGACCGTATCTTTCTTAAGTATACAAGAGAGAAAAACAGGTGTAAGAAAATAATTTCTAATTTTCCTTCTACACATATATACATACATACATACATATGTAGCGTTATGTTGGGTGTATTTGGATAAGAGCATTTGGGCTCTGAGCTGAAGCACGGATCTAAAGAAGACCTCTCCCCCCCAAAGTTATCAGATTTCCTTAGCTCATCAGCTTGGAACTGGTTTGCAACAAAGTGACAGTTTTGGGGAGGATGGCACCGAGAAGAGGCCAAATAGTTTGGAATTCTGCTATGAGATGTCTGGAGAAAGGGGCCTGTAGGTGATAAAAACTCTTTGAAGTGGATGAGAGCCAAAATCCCGACATAGAGCTACGAACCCGGGCCAACCGGCATTTCCAAAAGATGGCATGGATTGACATCAGTCATAAATCAAGCCCCCCTCCAATAGGACACTGGGGGCTGAAACCGAAATCCAATCTCAAGAACTCAGGGACCAATCACCTACTGATCTGACAGACTTTAAGGAACAGCGGACAGTCTTTCTCTCTCTCTTTCTCTCACCTGAACCAGAAACTCGCTGCCACAGCTCAACCTGTAGCTCTGTTGCCAGAACCGGAATCAGAAACCAACCAAGTCTTTGCCGGCAACAGAAGAGTTAAACTGGGAGAAGGAGATTGAGCCGTACGAAGAATTCTTTTAAAGGACTTTATTAAATAAATAACTTTACAGACCCACCTGATCAGTGGAGTTTTACAGCTGGACAATTGACTAAGTCGACTGAATACGAAAGTGTCAGTCATTTAAATAGCTATTTGAGTCTTAAGAAACTTGACCCTTGGAACAAACAGGGCCCTGCTTTCCTCAAAGACTTCGTCTTCAAGTAACTACGGTGGAACCCTGCTTACAAAGAAGATTTTGTGCACAACCTTGGAGCATTCAAACCAGTGGAAAATCTGTTTGGAAAAGACTCTACATTCCCGAAACCCCAACTTCCAGGTGCATCGACTGAGTGGAAGTTCTTGGACAAAGCCGAACCAGACTGCCTTTGTTCCAAACCACACAGACCTCGTGCCGTGTGCTGTTATCTGAGCCCGAAGCCAGAGAGGCCTCTCTGCGACGAAGTTCACATAAGTTTAACAGTTTGGAGTTTGTGATTCATGACATTTGAGAAATCAATTAGAAATGTTAATCTGTGATTCATAACTCTAGAATGTGTAATATCATTTAGTTTTCTTAAATATAAATGTGTGTTGCATTAAACTGTTTTGTTGATAATTTTAGAAATAAAATCTGTCAACGCCGAGAAATATCTTCTCATTCCTGTTTAACTGTTTAGTCTGAAATTGACACAAGTTAATAGACATTAGATTATTGGTGGCCCTGCCTATCCTTAATCATTGAATAATAATCAGTTAAGGGAAATTGTGGTAACAAATAGGATCTTTCTCGGCACCTAAACGTAAATGAGACTGATATATATATAACGAGAAGTTACCTGACATAAATACTAACCTGCGTAGTTATTTAATGTCTGACTAATAATACTAACGAGAGACTCACCTTCGTCTTACTAACCGGTATTGTAGTCAATGTGTTTATAACCTTTTTTGTTTAACGATTTGTTAAACGGAATGTACGTGCTCTGTGCTGTCATAGCAGTAAGCTGAGAGAGGCTCGTCATGTCATCGCTGAGCTGGCTGGCTGGCTGGCTGGCTCTCTGTGTGTGTGTGTGTGTGTGTGTGTGTGTGTATGTGTGTCTCTGTCTGTCTGTCTGTCTCTCTCTCTCTCTCTCTCCCTCTCAATTCAATTCATTTGTATTGTCAAAGCAATTGGACATGCATACATACATACATACATATATATGGAAAATAAACAATATGTATACATCTCTTTCGGCATTAGTGGTGCCCTCACAGATGTGCAAGTTACATGACAGACAGACAGACACACACACACACACTTTCACACACAGACAGACAGACAGACACAGACACACACAGACACACACACACATACTTTGACAGACAGACAGACAGACAGACAGACAGACACACGCATATTATGGGTCTTTGTTGGGTAGTGAAATGGGTAGCATCAGTCGCAGTGTGGGTAATGTCAGGGAGCCAATCATAGTCCCCGTTATTTGCATATCGTGGGAAAAGCAACTAAACACGTTTAGTCATGTATTTGTCCATAGTTTACACATGAGATGAAAGAGACAGTATGACGTGTTGAGCACCTAGGATTCCTCATGTGTATGTGAGGGGCAGAGGAACCGGATCCCAAGTGTGCGTCCCAGGTGCTATAGGTTTCAAAGCATGCAGGGGAATAGGCACCCCACCCTGACACCTATAGAAGACTGGATAGGGAGATATAAATAGCAATGGGGAGACTCTTGTACTTGGTGTGGCTCTATCCATATAGTGGGGCCAGCAGCCACTTAGCAGGTGCAGCAATAGAAGCTCAGCCTGGGGAGACTGGATTTAGCATTTCCTCTCCATTTTGATAACTATCCATAATCATTTCTGCAAAATACTTCTATGATACCTATGTATGTTTTTTACTTGTACTATATTATACTATCAAGTATCAGTGTACACATACAATGTGACCTGTTACATTAATACAGAGGCCAGATCTCTAATAGCCACTGTCCCCTGATATTACACTTTTTTACAATCACTTTGGCACTCATTTCAGAACCTTGATGTCATTTTTCAAAACTCTAGACACTAAACTCACACCCGATGATCAAAATGCACATTTTTCAAAATTCTAACACTTTTTTACAATTGCTTGGATACAATACACATCAACCTCAGATCATTTGTTCATTGAACTAAAATGACACAACTTACATCAAAGTATTACCATTTCAAAATGCAATTCACACATTACATCTGAGATCACTGTCTATTCATTTCATTACAAAGATCTAACTATCAATTGATACAGCTGCTCAAAATGATAAGTGACTGTTGCATTACTCTTAATGCATAATTTTATGGAAACTGACAAACAATATTCCATGTTTCGATCATGAAAGTTTCAGGATAATGAGATCCATTGACACCAATAACCGAGGAGCATGAACCAGTTGGACTACATTATCTATGGATGTAATATTTCATCATCATTCATCATCATGTAGCACTTTTCCACACCATGTTTTCAGTGTGGAAGGAAAGTTAGAAATTCTTTCTCTAATACCTGTTTTTCTCTCTTGTATACTTAAGAAAGATAAGGTCAAGCTAGAAGGTCAGGCCAGAAGGTAGTTTGATTTCTGTTTGTTATTTACGATGAGAATCTTGGAGACAATGTCAAACAGTATGATTGAAGTGCCTGCTCCCTAATCCATGTGTTGATCTATGAACTCTGTCCTATAATGATATAAATTCTGCTTAGCTAACTTTTAAGATAACATAGTAATGACTTTCTGATTATAACCAGCTCTTTGATTTTTGTGTATAAAAGCTCTGACTGTTAAAATGAAGGCAGAGCGACTTTGGGATCTACTTGAGTCACTGTTCCTCTCCACGCTGCGTGTATTAAAGGCATTGCAACTAACGCTCCAACCTGGTTGAAGATGATTGTTCTTCCACATCAGATTTGACATTACTGTATGTATGCAGGCCCTTGTAATTGCTTTTCCAATACTGCCAACTGGTTATTGATGATTGATTTCACATTGTGGTACGAGTATCGAGTGAAATGAGTGCTATCCACCCCAGCAACACAGTGATAACATGGAGCCGGCAAGTCATCCAGGTCACAATAGAGGTCAAGCAGTGGGAGGAGGAAGACGTGGTGGTCAAAGGAATGGAAGGGGACATGCACCCCTTCTGAGAGGTGGTCGTGGGCCTCGTCATAGAGGAGGGCTTAGGCCTCACCAGAGAGGCAGCCATGGGCCTCATTTGAGAGGTGTTGGGGGAACGTGGTAGAGGACAAGGCCACGGACCAGACAGCGGCAGCAACAGCAAATAGTGTCCAGTGAAATCCGAGAAATAGTTGTAGAGCATGTTGTAAATCATGGCATGACCATGACTGAGGCAGCTACAATGATTCAATCAAACCTCAGAATCAACTCAGGATCAACTGTGGCCTCAATCATCAGAAATTTCCGTACTGAGAAGCGGCAAGTCTTCAGCATGCACTAAACATTAGGCTACTCTCAATTGTCAAATGACTGTATACTGCATACCAATGTGTAGCACAGAGTATAGTGTGCCTTTTGAAAGAAATGCAGACAGAGTGAAGCAGCTGATGACTGAGTATGTTCAGGTATGTTCAGTTTCAAGATGCCTCTTGTGAAAAATGGTTGTGAGAACCTGAACCTGAACACAGGGCTGATGGAAATTTAGAAGTACAGTAATCAATCCTTTGTTTTGCTTTTTACACTAAGCCAGGTGAGGAACACTGCTGTTGACATTTTACTGTAGTTTTGTTCTTTTTTGTAGCTAATTATTGTTGCATGGATTCAAAGAAACCTATGGTGTGATTTGATTGTATTGCATCAATACATTTCAGATTTTGTTCAATGATTCCACTGTGTCTGTAGTATTCTCTCTACTAGTCCTTTTACAGTGATGTATTTATGTGTAGTACCATAATGAAACATGTATCACATATTTTGTACTACAATATTTAATGATTGTACGAACAACTACACAGTGAAACTATCGGTATCTTCTGTGTTACTATGTTACTATGGTATTTCATGATAAATGAGTTATTTGAACCAACAAGTCTGCAAGTGCAAGGTTTCTTTAAAGATATGAAAGGCTGTCCAATGTTCAAAACATTGTATTGTGCAGTGTTACAAGTGATGACCGTTTTGAGTTTTGTGTCTAGTTTTGAAAAATGACATCAAGGTTCTGAAATTAGTGACAAAGTGATTGTAAAAAACTGTATATTCATCCTATTTAATGTGCTCTTTTAAAATGTACTTTTCTTTTTTATGTTGCCATTTCTGTTCTACCAATGTTTCAGTTGTTAGCCAAAGATTGACAGAGTACATCTCATACACACAGGCCAGACAGCAAGGATTTCTTTTTGAAATTCAATTACAAATGCTTCATGAACTCATCAATACGATTAGAGCTCCTGAAAGCAATATAACTAACTCACTCTACAGCATCTCATTAGCAGTGAAAAGAAACCAAGAAAGTTGGGACAGTCGACTGTTTACCACTATGTAACATCACCTTTTCTTTTAATAACACTTATTAAGCACTTGGGCACTGAAGACACCACTTGGTTAAGTTTAGCAAGTGGGATTTCCCCCCATTCATCCATTATGCATTTCCTCAGCTGCGCAACTGCACAGGGCCTTCGTTGTCTTAATTTGCACTTCATAGTGCGCCACACATTCTCAATTCGGAGACAGGTCAGGACTGCAGGCAGGCCATGCTAGCACCCGCACTCTCTGCCTACGCAACCATGCGCTTGTAATCTGGGCAGAATGTGGTTTGGCGTTATCCTGCTGAAAAATGCAGGGACGTCCCTGGAAAAGATGATGTCTGGATGGCAGCATATGTTGCTCCAAAATGTGTACATCTCTTTCTGCAAAAATGGTGCCCTCACAGATGTGCGAGTTACATGACAGACAGACACTCATACACACTGTCACACCCACACACACACACACACTTTCACAGACAGACACACGCACACACACACACACTTTCACAGACACACACACACACACACACACTTTCACACAGAGACAGACACACACACACTTACATACATACATACATACATACATACAGTGAGGGAAAAAAGTATTTGATCCCCTGCTGATTTTGTGCGTTTGCCCACTCACAAAGAAATGATCAGTCTATAATTTTAATGGTAGGTGTATTTTAACAGTGAGAGACAGAATAACAGCCAAAAAATCCAGAAAAACGCATTTCAAAAAAGTTATAAATTGATTTGCATGATAATGAGGGAAATAAGTATTTGATCCCCTATCAATCAGCAAGATTTCTGGCTCCCAGGTGTCTTTCATACAGGTAACGAGCTGAGATTAGGTGCACTCTCTTAAAGGGAGTGCTCCTAATCTCAGCTCGTTACCTGTATAAAAGACACCTGTCCACAGAAGCAATCAATCAATCAGATTCCAAACTCTCCACCATGGCCAAGACCAAAGAGCTGTCCAAGGATGTCAGGGACAAGATTGTAGACCTACACAAGGCTGGAATGGGCTACAAGACCATCACTAAGCAGCTTGGTGAGAAGGTGACAACAGTTGGTGCGATTATTCGCAAATGGAAGAAACACAAAATAACTGTCAGTCTCCCTCAGTCTGGGGCTCCATGCAAGATCTCACCTCGTGGAGTTTCAATGATCATGAGAACGGTGAGGATTCAGCCCAGAACTACATGGGAGGATCTTGTTAATGATCTCAAGGTAGCTGGGACCATAGTCACCAAGAAAACAATTGGTAACACACTACGCCATGAAGGACTGAAATCCTGCAGCGCCCGCAAGGTCCCCCTGCTCAAGAAAGCACATGTACAGGCCCGTCTGAAGTTTGCCAATGAACATCTGAATGATTCAGAGGAGAACTGGGTGAAAGTGGTCTCAGATGAGACCAAAATCAAGCTCCTTGCCATCAACTCAACTCGCCGTGTTTGGAGGAGGAGGAATGACCCCAAGAACACCATTCCCACCATCAAACAAGGAGGTGGAAACATTATGCTTTGGGGCTGTTTTTCTGCTAAGGGGACAGGACAACTACACCGCATCAAAGGGACGATGGACGGGGCCATGTACCGTCAAATCATGGGTGAGAACCTCCTTCCCTAAGCCAGGGCATTGAAAATGGGTCAAATACTTATTTCCCTCATTAACATGCAAATCAATTTATAACTTTTTTGAAATGCATTTTTCTGGATTTTGTGGCTGTTATTCTGTCTCTCACTGTTAAAATACACCTACCATTAAAATTATAGACTGATCATTTCTTTGTCAGTGGGCAAACGTACAAAATCAGCAGGGGATCAAATACTTTTTTCCCCCACTGTACATACATATATATGGAAAAGAAACATTACAAGTATAAATCGCAATAAGATGTAATAAAGTACAGATAAACAAAATGTAATAAAATGTGATCTTTTTGAAAATGCAGGGACGTCACTGGAAAAGATGATGTCTGGATGGCAGCATATGTTGCTCCAAAATGTGTACATCTCTTCTGCAAAAATGGTGCCCACACAGATGTGCGAGTTACATGACAGACAGACAGACAGACACTCACACCCACACACACACACTTTCACAGACAGACATACACACACACACACACACTCACTTTCACACAGAGACAGGCACACACACACACACACATACATACATACATACATATGGAAAAGAAACAATACATTTATAAATCACAATAAGATGTAATAAAGTACAGAAAAACTAAATGTAAGAAAATGTGATCTTTAATACACACAAATATGTATGGCTGGTCGGATGCGTCTTGGACTCGGGTTCCTCTTCATTACGTATAACGCTTTTGCCTTTTGCTAAAGCTTTCCGTGGAGGGGATCGTGGGTGAGTTTGTACCATTTTTGGGAGGATCGGCCTTGTTGGGGCGGAGCTGTGATCCAGGTGAACAGCAGATCGGGCATAGGTGGGCATGTGGGCAGAGGAGTAGGAAGGCCGGTCAAGCAAATAAGCTTGCTAAGGTACGCAGCAGCAGCAAGCAGCCCCCCCATCCAGCCAGCCAGCCAGTCTGGCTGGCAGTGACTGAGTGGTTGACAGACGGCAAGCAACGGAATGTACGTGCTCTGTGATGTCATAGCAGTCAGCTGAGAGAGGCTCGTGATGTCATCGCTGAGCTGGCTGGCTGGCTGGCTCTGTGTGTGTGTGTGTGTGTGTGTCTATGTCTGTCTGTTTTTCTGTTTGTCAGTCTGTCTGTCTGTCTCTCTCTCTCTCTCTCCCTCTCAATTCTATTCATTTGTATTGTCAAAGCAATTGGACATACATACATACATATATATATATATATGTAGCGTAAGGTACACTTTTAAATTTCAATTAAAGAAGTGAATTCATAGTATCACCTTATCACGAATCCTGGAGTCTTGTAGAACTCAATTTCTGTAATCATTGGACGCAGACACCAATTCCAAAGAAATAAATTGTCAAATTTATTTAAAAACAAAGACTAAATTTAGCACTACACTAATTATACAAAAGGGAAAAACTAATTAAAATTCAACTCTAGATCAACAAATCAAAGACAAATCACTTCCGTGACCAAATCAAAGACCATGGGATCACATAGGATAACACACAAATCGTTAAACAAAAAAGGTTATAAACACATTGACTACAATACCGGTTAGTAATTCTAGGAATCACTAAGAAACAGTTGAAAGTGCTAAATTGCAGTTTCAGAAGATGAAAAAAAACTGTAACTGATGGGATATGTAGTACTTTATACTCGAATGGTCTATGCGATTACACCCTGTTGGTGTTATTAAGAACGCCAAGTACCAGAATGCAGAGCGGGACTGTTTTTTGTGCCGTGACTTGTTGGGGGAAAAAGGCGCAGAAAAAACGGACGAGAAGGTGAAGGTAGTATGGCGGTGATGCACGCGTTGGTGAAGTGGGAAAGCGGGGTCGACAAAGACTCTTACAGCGTGATTCCCACTGCTTGCTTTCGCAATTTTGATTTATTCAGCATTGCTGATGATGACGAAGAGACGACTCGAAACTTCAGAGCAGAGTGGAGAGACACGAACAAACCTCCAAAAGGTGGATGGCCTGTCCATGAAGCGCAGATCATTATGACTGGTAACAATGTTTATTTAAAAAAAAAAAAACATTAAAGTCTTTACATGCTATTTGATATATACAATCACAGTATATTTGAAATGAATGTTTAAGTTATTAATGTGTTGTACTTCTAACATACTCTTATAACATGGTAGATGGTGGTGAGGGCGCTAAAACTCGTCATACTTGACTGGCATTTGTAAGAACGATTTATTGTGTGTTGTGCTTTACAATAAAATCCCCCAAATCACAAAATAAATTAAACCAGATATAATTTAACTTCAGTTTTGATTCAGTGTTGGCTGTTCATCTTAATTTGTATGGTCAAAGCACAGTATTTTTATGACAAATAAATATAATCCCCAAATATCTGTGGACATAATGCAGGGTTTTATTTATTTTATTTTTATTTTAGGAAAAGAAGGCGAACTAAGAAGAAAACTTAATGACCTAACAAAAATGCCCTGTCCTAAAATGAAGAGAGTACCTAAACCAAACAAAAAACTTCAAATTTCAGATGATAGTGACCTTGATGAACCACAGTTACCGGTGAGATAATTACTGCAAATATTAAATAAATGTATTGCAGGATTGTTTTTTTTTAAATCATTTTCATATATATATATATATATATATATTCATTTTAAACTCTTTTTCTCTCTGAATACAGCACAAAATAAGAAAGAAAACCGATGGAGCATCAAGAATTAGATCCCGTCATATTCTACAGACATTTAAAGAGTCCAGTGAAGTTGAGCTACAGCAAAACGTTAAGCAGCTCGAAAAGGAAAACACAAGACTTAAAAATGAAAACCAATGTCTTCGAAACCGTATGGTTGATGGTAAGTTTTTTTATTTATAGCAAATAATTCCTTACCTTGATAAATGTTATTCTTCAGTAATTTAGATTCCAGAGTAATGTATTATAGTTGATCATACTGAAGTAATCTAGAACCACAATACAGACTCTTAATGTGCACTGTCTAATAGTTTAATAATACTGATTATTAAATAAAGTTTTTCAACATAACTTCATAATCCTACATTAATGACTATATGCATTACATTAGACCTGGTAATTCTTGTATTTTATCTCTTTTATTTTTTTCGTAGCTAATGTTAATGACCCACAAAAAGGTCAGTTTGCCAATAACATAGAGCAAGTCTCTCAAGTATAATTGCAGGCATTGATGGTTTTGTTTTCACTTTGTATTAAATATATTACTAGAAATGATTATCATTTAATACTAAGGTTTTTTTCTCCAGAGATTCCAGACCTTTTGGACAATCTGAAAAAAATTGTAACAAAAGCCACATTTATCAGCAATGAAGACAAAAGTGTGTCACCATCAAGTGGTTCTGACAGCCCCACAGCAAATTGTTCTGAATCTGACAAAGAATCACCAAAACAGGTATAACACTCTTGGTCTACAATATTACAAAGACAAGGTAAAAATATATATATTGAAAACAAATATTGGTTGTAAACAATCTAATGATGCTACATTATCAGTTATATTCATAGTTATAGTTGATAATAAGAATGTAATTGAATTATGGGTGTCACAGATTCACTGACTTTATTATGTCTGTAAATTAATAAACTTAGAATTGAGACATACTGTGGTCTTTAATAACACATTTCTGTAACAAAATCACAGCCTTACTGATAATGTATTCCACTTAACATAATATAAGAATAGTTTGGGGATAAACTTGTTTTTTATTTACCATTGTCTTTTAGGTGGAAATATTCCCAGGCACTGGAGTTTACATTGACAAACTGTCCTGGATCCTTGCAGAGAGGTGCAGCACGAATACGTCATATGCAAGAACCCTGACGGTTGCTGTCTTTGACTTTCCAACATTACTAAAGAGCAATCTTCGTGGTGGTGGCAGCAAGAGAGATCCAACTTCGGAGACATTAAGATCCTCATTGATGTTATTGAGGATCATATACAGCTGCCTTCGGAAGGACACGACGTGTTTCAGTTGCGGGGCTTTGCAGCCCAGCGGGACCCTCTTAATGCCGGACATCAGCTGCCCGAGCCGGTGCGGATGAACGGAGGGACGTTAGACAGCGTTACCTTCCGGGCAGGAGCAGCGAGCGGCAACACCGGGGTGAAAGTGTCGTCTAACACTGTGCCATTAGCCACTAGCTGATTGAGCAGATCAGTGGTTTTTAAGAAGATAACAATGGCAGCAGACTTGATATTTTCACACCCTGCTACCTCCCCAACCGCTAACACACACTGCTCTAGGGGGCAGAACTGCACCGGAGCGATCTTGACTCCATGGCGTCGGGTCAGTTTTTCAAAAGACGCATTCAGGGGGTCCGACCCCCCGACCCGGGAAGAACTACCGGTACTCCCCCCTCCCCTCCCCTGTTCCCCCACAATAAGAAAAGCACTGAAAACAGAAGACAAAATAAACAAACTGAAAAAAGTAAAGCAACAAAAAAACGCAGCCAAAGGACAGAGCTCTCAGCAGCACTCCCGCTCACTGCAGACCCCTCCCACACACTCCCAGCTGAGAGAGAGAGAGAGAGAGAGAGAGAGAGAGAGAGAGTTAGTGTCTGTCTGTCTCTCTCTCTCTGTAGATGCATCATAGGGAACATATGTAACAATCTCTCTTTTTGTTTACCAAAAATGAGAATGAACGTATTTCAAGTGGGTGTTGCCTTGGTTGGAAACGTTTTAAGATTATTTATGAAGTGTAAAGTGGATTTGTCTCAGTTCTCCGTAGTTTTCAATGTATGTGCCATTCAGTAGCGTTCATGTTACAGATGTGCCCTATGCAGTGGTAGGGTCAATAAAATGTCAGTAAAACTTTATTTTAGCAATTATGGAGGGGAAGAACTGCAAATAGAGGGTCCCCACTAATTATCTAACTTACCAACAACGTTTAAAATTAGGTCTTGCGAAGCTGCCAAATAATGCTGTATAATCGTATGTGTCTTCATACACCGGCTGCTATAGTCTGATAGCTTTGATTATATATATATATATATATTTTCTCGTGAACCACAAATGCTATTTGCTTGATTTTTACAGAGTATGTTATAAATACCATTCTTATGAAGCCTGACAAATTGTATGCTGTAATTATGAATATTTTCAAATCATTTGTTTGTTTTTCCTAACATGTTACAAATGTTCCCTATGTGAAAGATGCATTATATCTTAATAACGTCTAAACAATTAAAGATATACAGATTATTATTTTTGGTGAAGTTATAATACATTGCTATTAACTATGTGTGTCAGTAAAAGTTTAAATTTCCTAAAGGATTTTTATTGATCTTGCAAAATAAGTGTTTAGGGAACATTTGTAACATAGAGGTGGGTTAGCCACCGGCTAAGGGCAGCGGCTCCGGCTCCAGCACCGTCACCATGTCGCTGGAAAAGCGCTAAGTGAGCTCACAGTGAGCTCAGTGTAATGTCTGCTCTGGTGAGCTCACAGTGTGACCTAGTCGTGAGTTCACGTCTTCACTGGGTAGTCCTTGACAACTTAATTGACTCAAATCTTGGGCTTAATTGGTCAAAATGACCATTGGTTGAAGGTACTCAGGGACTGATGTGTAGAGAGACTTATTAAACCTGCAGGATTGTGGTTTTCCCAGATCAGAATTAACCAGATCACCACAAAGGAACATGGTAGGTGCTATTGCAACACAGATTACACAAATACATTGAAATCCAAGTTTGCAGTGGTCCTTGGGCCATTGTGTGGTGATCCAGATCACTTCAGCAGGAATTTTGCAGTGGTCTGGACTACAACTCTCTCTCTCTCTCTCTCTCTCAATTCAGTGCATTTGAATTGTCAAAGCAATTGGACATGCATACATACATACATACATATACACTCACCTAAAGGATTATTAGGAACACCTGTTCAATTTCTCATTAATGCAATTATCTAACCAACCAATCACATGGCAGTTGCTTCAATGCATTTAGGGGTGTGGTCCTGGTCAAGACAATCTCCTGAACTCCAAACTGAATGTCTGAATGGGAATGAAAGGTGATTTAAGCAATTTTGAGCGTGGCATGGTTGTTGGTGCCAGATGGGCCGGTCTGAGTATTTCACAATCTGCTCAATTACTGGGATTTTCACGCACAACCATTTCTAGGGTTTACAAAGAATGGTGTGAAAAGGGAAAAACATCCAGTATGCGGCAGTCCTGTGGGCGAAAATGCCTTGTTGATGCTAGAGCTCAGAGGAGAATGGGCCGACTCGATTCAAGCTGATAGAAGAGCAACTTTGACTGAAATAACCACTCGCTACAACCGAGGTATGCAGCAAGGCATTTGTGATGCCACAACACGTACAACCTTGAGGCGGATGGGCTACAACAGCAGAAGACCCCATTGGGTACCACTCATCTCCACTACAAATAGGAAAAAGAGGCTACAATTTGCACAAGCTCACCAAAATTGGACAGTTGAAGACTGGAAAAATGTTGCCTGGTCTGATGAGTCTCGATTTCAGAGTCAGAATTTGGTGTATACAGAATGAGAACATGGATCCATCATGCCTTGTTACCACTGTGCAGGCTGGTGGTGGTGGTGTAATGGTGTGGGGGATGTTTTCTTGGCACACTTTAGGCCCCTTAGTGCCAATTGGGCATCGTTTAAATGCCACGGCCCGTTGTTTCTGACCATGTCCATCCCTTTATGACCACCATGTACCCATCCTCTGATGGCTACTTCCAGCAGGATAATGCACCATGTCACAAAGGTCGAATCATTTCAAATTGGTTTCTTGAACATGACAATGAGTTCACTGTACTAAACTGGCCCCCACAGTCACCAGATCTCAACCCAATAGAGCATCTTTGGGATGTGGTGTGTAACGTTATGTTGGGTGTATTTGGATAAGAGTATTTGGGCTCTGAGCTGAAGCACGGATCTAAAGAAGACCTCTCCCCCCCAAAGTTATCAGATTTCCTTAGCTCATCAGCTTGGAACTGGTTTGCATCAAAGTGACAGTTTTGGGGAGGATGGCACCGAGAAGAGGCCAAATAGTTTGTTATTCTGCTATGAGATGTCTGGAGAAAGGGGCCTGTGGGTGATAAAAACTCTTTGAAGTGGATGAGAGCCGAAATCCCGACATAGAGCTACGAACCCAGGCCAACCGGCATTTCCAAAAGATGGCATGGATTGACATCAGTCATAAATCCAAAGTCACAAAAGATTAAGTCTGTTTTAGTTACTTGTGATAAATTGTTGATATCCTAAGCGTTGGCATTAGAGTCATTAGGTGATTAATCGAGTACTGTTCTGTTGGGTTGTTACTGAATAGCCAAAACAATGATTACCCAAATGTCCCCATGTGAAGCATTGATTGTTAAGGTACCAGGAACAGAGATTCCTGAATTCCTTGGACGCCTAGGCAGTTTGGACTTTGAAGTAGAGTCGCGTCGAACTCAGTTGGTAAACAACACTACGACGCAACTCGAAAAAGAGTCGATAGAGGTGATGAAAGTTATGGCTAGCTTAGCGCTTGCGAGCTCAAGGGTAGTGAACTGGATCATAAGCAAGTTTGAAAAACTGAAAAAGCTAGGAGAAAAGTATGCTAAAGCGAAAGAAGAAAGAGCCAAACGGCATGGAATGGTTTTAGAATTTGAAGGAAAGCTAGATACTTGTGGAAAACAAGTCATTGTGTTGAATGCTGAAAAAGAGGACTTAATTGAACAGAGAGAGCAATTAGGAAATGATTTAAGACAATGTCAAGTTGAATTGGAAACAACTCTGATCCAAGTAAAAGGTCTGCAAAATGACAGATGTAAAGCGGTTGAAAATGAAAGGATAGTTTTGAAGGACCGGGATGTTTTGGAAATGCGTCTTTGCAAAACAGTCAGGGAGAAAGATTTGGGCACTGTAAAAATGGAGATACTCGAAGGCGAGGTCATACATTTAAAAAGGGACAGTGAAGAAATGAGGAGAGTAAATCAGGTGCTTAGGGGAGAACTCAAATCAACTGAAGTTGAAAATGAGCGTCTCAAGCAACAAATAGGGGCCCTGAAAGCTGCCTCTTGGTGGGCTGCAAAGCTGACACCTGACAGCATAAAGGAACAGCCGGAACCGGCCAATGCACGGAGTCGCACACCGTCTCCACATTTAGGCCCCGGGTTGCCTCGTCCTGATCGTACCCCTCCCTGTAGTCTTTCTCCACCCAGGGTAAGAAGCTCGTCGCACAGACGAACTTCCTCTCCCGAGAGTCCAGACCGAAAGGTTAACATGCGCCAGTTGAGAGAACTGGCTAAAGATTGTGAAACCTTTAACCCAGCAGACAAGGAAGGAAATGTGGAAGCGTATATTAAGGACATTAAGTATGCTTTGAGTTTCTATCCTGAGGCTACGGAGAAGGAAAAGGTTCTCCTAATCCGCAAAACTACCTCTCGCCAAGTCCATTCTTGGATGGAGAGGCAAGGGTCCATGGTCTGCGATAGGTTTCAACGCTTGTGCAGAGCATTAGTTAGGGACTATTCCAGGTTGATTGATCCAGTGGCAGCAGTGACTGCCGCACACCAGATCAAACAGGGTAAGCATGAGTCCCCCCGTGATTACTATGAAAAGCTTAGGAAAACCTATTTTGCGGGTCAAGATCGACCCGGGGCCGAGGAAGAGGTGAGCTTTAAAGGGTTGTTTGTTGCTAATTTGTTCCCAACGATTAAGGAAATGATCATATTACATGCAGACGCAATGTATATGAACATAGCTGAAATTCGAAAAAATGGCACAGAAAGCTTGTGAAAGCAAGTACAATAGCACTTCTGATCGTAAAGATTCAAGCACCCAAGTACTGGCAAGGCGCTCTGAGAGCCCTATTTCTCCACTGGAGTTAGAGGGGACAGAGATTCAAAGAAGGAAAGAACCTCCCAAGGATGGAATCCAAGACACCCAGGCTTACAATAAAAAAAAGAAATCTGCTCCTAGCCTAGGTGGGTTAACTCAGTCTCTGAGCAATGTTGCAGTTTCTGAGCTACTGCTACGCTTAGCTCTGCTCCCTTTGCCCCCTCTTCCCAAACTGGAAGTTAGTAGCCAGGGTAAAGGGCCGGACTCGCCACCTAAGGAATGACTAGCTCTGGAACCACCCCCTGTCCCCGCCTCTGTGTTTTTGATTGGATGTGAGGAACAGCAGGGGGGTTTCTCTGACACATCAGCCCACTGGGACCTCCCAGTGGGGGAAGTTGCCTGCAGGCAAGCTGAACCTTTGGTGATGTTACTGGGTGATCTGACACAGAGAGGCAGAGCCAAGCAAGTTTACATAGAAGTGACCATTGAGAATGTGTGGGAGTGAGGAGCCTTGTTGGACACTGGGGCTGAAATTTGTTTAATGTCTGCCACCACAATGGGCAACCTGAAACAAATTATGGAAACCTCAGACCAACAACTGAAAGTGGAAGCTTGTAGTGTGAACATTACAAGTTACACAGAGACTAAGGCACAGCTCACTCAAAAGGCATTGTTAGAGTTCACCTTTGGGAAGATTAAGTTGGTTCATCCAGTTTATATTTCCAAATTTGAAACAGAGAAGTTGATCATTGGTCAGGATCTATTGAACAGGTTGTGGGCTCAAGTTGAATCACCAAAGCCGGTGGAATTGAATGACAGATATGATACAGCCACCAAGGTACAACTTCCCAATGAGACCATTTTTTGTGCATGTCCCTAAAGGGGGCACCGGCTTACCATGTAAGCCAACCATTCGAACCCAGGTCCCTACCAACTATTATAGACATAGTGAAGGTCAGGTGCCTGAATAACACCTGAATTCCCAGTCACCTCCCTCTGTTAATCAACTTCCACCTATTGGTTACCGTCAGTAACCATACTCAATACTGAGTAATACCAATTGTTTTCTTGTTTTAATGTACTAGTGTTATAATATGTAACCTGTATATGTGCTAGTATAGGATTGTCAATTTGATTGGAATACATTCTGCTTAAATAATGAACTATTAGTTTGTTTTCTTTGATTTCTCGGGGTCATGAATGGTGAAGTCCACTGTTGAATTCTGTTACATAACTTTGAGATAAATGCTTAACGTCTTATTTTGTCTTGAAGGGGATAACGTCCTAGTCGACCTCAGTCCCATTCAAGAAAGGGGGTATGTAGCGTTATGTTGGGTGTATTTGGATAAGAGTATTTGGGCTCTGAGCTGAAGCACGGATCTAAAGAAGACCTCTCCCCCCAAAGTTATCAGATTTCCTTAGCTCATCAGCTTGGAACTGGTTTGCATCAAAGTGACAGTTTTGGGGAGGATGGCACCGAGAAGAGGCCAAATAGTTTGTTATTCTGCTATGAGATGTCTGGAGAAAGGGGCCTGTAGGTGATAAAAACTCTTTGAAGTGGATGAGAGCCGAAATCCCGACATAGAGCTACGAACCCAGGCCAACCGGCATTTCCAAAAGATGGCATGGATTGACATCAGTCATAAATCAAACCCCCCTCCAATAGGACACTGGGGGCTGAAACCGAAATCCAATCTCAAGAACTCAGGAACCAATCACCTACTGATCTGACAGACTATAAAGGACAAACACGGCCTTTCTTTCTCTCTCTCTCTCACCTGAACCAGTAACTCGCTGCCACAGCTCAACCTGTAGCTCTGTTGCCCGAACCGGAACCAGAAACCAACCAAGTCTTTGCCGGCAACAGAAGAGTTAAACTGGGAGAAGGAGATTGAGCCGTACAAAGAATTCTTTTAAAGGACTTTATTAAATAAAGAACTTTACAGACTGCGCTGCCCGCCTGTGCCCACCTGATCAGTGGAGTTTTACAGCTGGACAAATGACTAAGTCGACTGAATACGAAAGTGTCAGTCATTTAAATAGCTATTTGAGTTTTAAGAAACTTGACCCTTGGAACAAACAGGGCCCTGCTTTCCTCAAAGACTTTGTCTTCAAGTAACTACGGTGGAAACCTGCTTACAAAGAAGATTTTGTGCACAACCTTGGAGCCTTCAAACCAGTGGAAAATCTGTTTGGAAACGACTCTACTTTCGCGAAACCCCAACTTCCAGGTGCATCGACTGAGTGGAAGTTCTTGGACAAAGCCGAACCGGACTGCCTTTGTTCCAAACCACACGGACCTCGTGCCGTGTGCTGTTATCTGAGCCCGAAGGCAGAGAGGCCTCTCTGCGACGAAGTTCAGATAAGTTTAACAGTTTGGAGTTCATGATTCATGACATTTGAGAAATCAATTAGAAATGTTAATCTGTGATTCATAACTCTAGAATGTGTAATATCATTTAGTTTTCTTAAATATAAATGTGTGTTGCATTAAACTGTTTTGTTGATAATTTTAGAAATAAAATCTGTCAACGCCGAGAAATATCTTCTCATTCCTGTTTAACTGTTTAGTCTGAAATTGACACAAGTTAATAGACATTAGATTATTGGTGGCCCTGCCTATCCTTAATCATTGAATAATAATCAGTTAAGGGAAATTGTGGTAACAAGTAATGATAGGATCTTTCTCTGTACCTAAACGTTAATGAGACTGATATATATATAACGAGAAGTTACCTGACATAAATACTAACCTGCGTAGTTATTTAATGTCTGACTAATAATACTAACAAGAGACTCACCTTCATCTTACTAACTGGTATTGTAGTCAATGTGTTTATAACCTCTTTTGTTTAACGATTTGTGTTATCATATGCGATCCCATGGTCTTTGATTTGGTCACGGAAGTGATTTGTCTTTGATTTGTTGATCTAGAGTTGAATTTTAATTAGTTTTTCCCTTTTGTATAATTAGTGTAGTGCTACATTTTGTCTTTGTTTTGAATAAATTTGACAATTTATATCTTTGGAATTGGTGTCTGCGTCCAATTATTACAGAAATTGAGTTCTACAAGATTCCAGGATTCGTGATAAGGTGATACTATTAATTCACTTCTTTAATTGAAATTTATAAGTGTACCTTACGCTACAGGTGGAACGGGAGCTTCGTGCCCTGGATGTGCATCCCACAAATCTCCATCAACTGCAAGATGCTATCCTATCAATATGGGCCAACATTTCTAAAGAATGCTTTCAGCACCTTGTTGAATCAATGCCATGTAGAATTAAGGCAGTTCTGAAGGCGAAAGGGGGTCAAACACAGTATTAGTATGGTGTTCCTAATAATCCTTTAGGTGAGTGTATATGGAAAAGGAACAATATGTGTACATCTCTGCATATGGTGCCCTAACAGATGTGCAAGTTACATGACAGACAGACACTCACACACACTTTCAAAGACAGACAGACAGACAGACACTCACACACACTTTCACACACTCACTTTCACAGACAGACAGACACAGACACAGACACACTCACTTTCACACAGAGACAGGCACATTTTCACACAGAGACAGACACAGACACACATACTTTGACAGACAGACAGACAGACACATGCATATTATGGGTCTTTGTTGGGTAGTGAAATGGGTAGCATCAGTCGCAGTGTGGGTAATGTCAGGGAGCCAATCATAGTCCCCGTTATTTGCATATCGTGGCGCAAAGCATTCTGGGAAAAGCAACTTAACACGTTTAGTCATGTATTTGTCCATAGTTTACACATGAGATGAAAGAGACAGTATGACGTATTGAGCACCTGGGATTCCTCATGTGTATGTGAGGGGCAGAGGAACCGGATCCCAAGTGTGCGTCCCAGGTGCTATAGGTTTCAAAGCATGCAGGGGAATAGGCACCCCACCCTGACACCTATAGAAGACTGGATAGGGAGATATAAATAGCAATAGGGAGACTCTTGTACTTGGTGTGGCTCTATCCATATAGTGGGGCCAGCAGCCACTTAGCAGGTGCAGCAATAGAAGCTCAGCCTGGGGAGACTGGATTTAGCATTTCCTCTCCATTTTGATAACTATCCATAATCATTTCTGCAAAATACTTCTATGATACCTATGTATGTTTTTTACTTGTACTATATTATACTATCAAGTATCAGTGTACACATACAATGTGACCTGTTACATTAATACAGAGGCCACGGAAGGCCAGATCACTAATAGCCACTGTCCCCTGATATTACACTTTTTTACAATCACTTTGGCACTCATTTCAGAACCTTGATGTCATTTTTCAAAACTCTAGACACTAAACTCACACCCGATGATCAAAATGCACATTTTTCAAAACTCTAACACTTTTTTACAATTGCTTGGATACAATACACATCAACCTCAGATCATTTGTTCATTGAACTAAAATGACACAACTTAACATCAAAGTATTACCATTTCAAAATGCAATTCACACATTACATCTGAGATCACTGTCTATTCATTTCATTACAAAGATCTAACTATCAATTGATACAGCTGCTCAAAATGATAAGTGACTGTTGCATTACTCTTAATGCATAGTTTTATGGAAACTGACAAACAGTATTCCATGTTTCGATCATGAAAGTTTCAGGATAATGAGATCCATTGACACCAATAACCGAGGAGCATGGTTTCTTAGGGTTACCATAGACTTGACTGTGTCTTCTTGTTTGTGAAGGAACAGGACTGTGTTTTCCTGTCTGGGTTCCCGCAGGCTTAAGTGTGTTTGTAAACTGCAGCGTAGGTTTGACCTACTATTAGAAAAAAAAAAAAAAAGGAGCGCTAATTAATTGTTCAATATCTGATACGCCGGTGATAATATAAAATAACGTGTTTATAGTTTATAGAAGTTTATAGTGTTTATGGTAAATGAAGAAAAGTCATTAAGTTATATACAAGTTCTATAAATGCAAACATTGAAAAGCATGTTTGTTGTTATTCCTATATAGGATTTAGTATTATTTGTGTTTTCTTGTTTTTTGCTATGTTTTCTCCCCTGTCGTTTATTGTTATTTTGCGGGCTTGCACGCCTTGGTTGTTGTGTACAAAACGATACATAGAAAATGGGAAAACGTGTTACTGTGTGGGAACAGCTCTAGTAAGACGGGCGACCCGCCACTTAAAGGTACACATGTAAGGTACATGTATGATAACTATGGAGTGAAGCGGTGCGTTTGACTGGACAATAGGTGACAGAAAATTAAGGTTTCCAGAAGATGGGACTTTTGATTCAGATAGACTTGAGCACCTAAAAACGGTTTTGCAAAATAGGAATACAAAGCATTAAGAAATGAGAAACCAAAGCTAGCTATCTTAAAACATTTGTTAGAGAAAAGAAAGAAAAGACAACAGGCATAATTCAATCTGAATGCCCCGAAGACAAATTAAAAATATATATATATGTTTTTCAGTATAAATGACAGTCCTCAAGATACTGAAGGAAAATTACTAGATAAGTAATAAATAAGGGTAGTTTGAGACACTGCAGGTCAATATAACATGCCAACCAAAACCATGGTATCTGAATTTACTATGGATATAAATTAATATGTGTCTCTTTGTATGTTTGTACGTTTTCAGTTTGCGCAAGGTAAATGTCCATATTTTGACTTTTTCATGTACTGTATAGTCCAGAATATGACTAAGAGAGTCATAAGTCACAAATAGTTACAGAATGATAGCTAAAAAACGCCAGTTAAATATGTTGTAATAACAGACCTACAAGAAAGTCAGCATTTAACTGTACACAGAATGCTATTGCAAACAGAAATAATAATACAAAATTAAGTTATTTAAATAGGTCTTACGAATACAGAAGTTAAAAGTAACATGTTAGAAATGGAATTAGAGCCAAATTTAGAAATAGGAATCCGAGGCAACCACAAACATTCGGTGAAGGTTTCTTACATATTGATAAATAGATAACCAGATACTCCAGGAAATTAACGATGTGCTCATTTGGAAGCTATGAGTTCCACAATGAAGAGTTTTTAAATCCCTAGAAATAGATCCCTAAATACAATGTGTAGGTAAGAAATTAACTATTGATCAGTTCAATCTGGATTCGGGAACAGTTCTTCTGAACCTGTACTGGTGTAGATTGGACTTCAATAGGAGGAAGTGACACAATAAAGACATGAGCCGCGCAGGAGGACAGTCTTAGTGCCCACGCAGGTTCTTAGTTGGGGAAATCATTGACTGGACACATTTTTTGAAAATGTGCTTTCCTGAAGTACCTGGACATCATTATTGAGATCAATGAAAAGGCTTATTTTCCAAAGATTAAATACATTCATTAACTACAATAATGTAGTGAAATGTATATAAATAGTAATAATACAAATCGATCAAATATAACTTGCATTTTCTTGTAAGAAATTAGGAATAGGAGAAAGAACAGCTGTTGGGATGCAGTGCGATGTTATCCAAAATTGAAAGCGGTTGAGAAAGGAGAGTTTGTTCTGTGTGAGACAAATGTACTGCCACGAGAGACTCTGATGGTGATTGACTGGAATATGAGGGAAAATAATGAAGTTACTACAGGTATAACTAAAGGTGTAACATAACTAATTTAATGAAACATAGTCATGGCAAGTTATAAAACTGTTTGGAAATAGTCCTTTCACAAACAGAAATACCCTATCAATTAGGAAGAGGGGGGCAGGGGGCAAGGGCCGTATGTGCTCCTCTGCTCCCCCTGTTCGCCTGAGCAGACAAGCAGCCTGAGATGAGAGAGAGAGAGAGAGAGAGAGAGAGAGAGAAGTCAGAGACAAGGCAGAGACAAGGCAGAGACTGTAAGTACGTGTAAGGGTTCATAACTTATTACAAACAGAGCAAGAGTGTAATGAATGGTAATTTACACTGCTTGTATTAATAATGATAATAATATTGATGTTGATACAGACGAATACATCACATACTAGATGACAACCGCATAAAACTAATAATAATGAAAATAGGAATAATAGGAGTATGGAAATAATTTCAAATTATGGTTTATTGGTAAAAAATGAATTGAGAAACAAAGATTAATAACTGCCATCATTTACCCAACTACTATTAACTATGGTGTTGAAGGAGCTGCTGTAATAGTTATTGTAATGTTCTCAGGTATTTAAGTTAGATAAAAGGACAAAGATAAGCACATTGTTTTGAAACTTTGACAACTCCACACAAAAAGAGTATCTACACTAGGAAGTAAAGCTGATTCAATAAACACAGGAGATATGATGCTGCTGACGACAGCTGAGTGCTGTACTGAAATAATTTGATAAATGAGATAAATTGGAATCAAGATTATTATTATTTTGAATTGTCCCTTTACTAGAAACCTTATAGATTGTGCGAATGTCAACTAATGTGATAGAGATGCCTTTTATAAGGACGATCTCTGATGTTGTGTGAACCACACATTGTGTCTTCAGACTGATTTATTCCACATGGCAGATATGCATATTATGAATCGTGTCCTGAAGGAACCGATGTCTGACCCATATGGAGAAGATGCTGGTGTTCTTGTTGAGACACAGTAGGCCGAGGGCGCGGCTTTAAAGACAGCCTCACAGCAACTTGAACAGACCAATGCTGAGGTCCACTACGCTGAAGTGATGCTTGACTCAGTGGAGAAATAAGTTAAAATACTATAATTAAAGGTTTTCCAGATTATAGGAATCTACAATATATTGTGAAACTGCTCAGATGACGTCCGCAGTAGCACATATTCTTCTATTGATAGTTTAATTTATAATGTACTATTAGTGGAGATGTCACATTATTCAAATGAATAGAATGACAGCCATGAAGTCAGAATCAGTCCATTGCCCTTCACTTAAGATTTGTACAATGTATAATGTTTATAAATCAAAACGCAACAAATATATGTACAATACAGTTTACAAACTGAATTTGTAAAAAAGAATGTTTTGCTGACTTTTGTATTCTCTTTGAAGCAACAAAATGTATGTGTTATGTATGTCGTAACTAGGGTTTGACTTTTATGACCTGGGGCTGGATGAAATTTAATTTGAGATGCACTGTAAAAGCTCCAGGAAATTGCAACTGGCCACTGCACCTTCCATAAGAGAGCTCAAACATTTGCTAATGCATTGGTTGCCTCACAGGCACTCTTTCCCTGGTTTGCCCATGTGGCGCATGGTGTTGGCCACACGGGCAAAGGGGGGATGTGTGCATCAGTCTTTTAAATTGGTTTGCCCCAGGTTTTATAGTAACAGCTTAGCAATATTGTAGAACTTGCCACATTTGTCAAGCTCATAATCCTGCAATATGCAAATAGATTGTGTTCAAAAGCTTAAATGTTGTGGATATGAATATATACTTGTAATAATATATAGGTGTTCTAAATGGGTTGAAGCCTATCCCGTAGGAAGGCTGAAGTAGTAAAAGTAGCAAAAATACAGTTAAGGGATGTTATATGTAGATTTCGCATTCCAGGGAAATTTCCAGTGATAGGAACACTCACTTCACTGGGACAATAGTGCAGGAACTATGCAAAGCCCTGCGAGGTAAACAACATTTTCACTGCCCCATCAGGCTCAGTCAGCTGGAGCAGTGGAGAAACAAAATGGGATATTAAAGAATAAGCTGTCTAATATATGCAAACAAACAGGACTCAAACGTCCAGATCCCCTTCCTATAGTCCTAATGACAATGAAATCGTCAGCAAATTGAGAAAAACAGGTCTTTCTCCGTGTGAGATTATTATGGGATGACTTATGAGACTCTCCATCACTCCTCCATTGTCTGTAAGGGAAATGGACATCCACTTGATGGATGATGCTATGTTGTCTTTTTGTATGGGACTAACACGTGCTTTCGAAGCTGTCCATTCACAGATGAAAGCCGCCCAGACTGAACCATCCCAGCAGGTTTACCACCCCTTCCAGCAAGGTGACTGTGTATATCAAAGCACACAAGAGAAAGTCCTCCCAACAGCCCAGGTGGACAGGGCCCTACCAGGTGCTCCTGACCACCCACACAGCTGTGAAGCCTAGGAACGACGACATGGATCCACTCCTCACACTGCAAACTTGCCAATCGAGGCGAACAGCACAACCCTGGTGGAGAACAGAGGGATAAAGGAATTGTTCTTCCACATCAGATTTGACATTACTGTATGTATGCAGGCCCTTGTAATTGCTTTTCCAATACTGCCAACTGGTTATTGATGATTGATTTCACATTGTGGTAGGAGTATCGAGTGAAATGAGTGCTATCCACCTCAACAACACAGCGATAACATGGAGCCGGCAGGTGATCCAGGTCACAATAGAGGTCAAGCAGTGGGAGGAGGAAGACGTGGTGGTCAAAGGTGTAGCGTAAGGTACACTTATAAAATTCAATTAAAGAAGTGAATTTATAGTATCACCTTATCACGAATCCTGGAATCTTGTAGAACTCAATTTCTGTAATAATTGGACGCAGACACCAATTCCAAAGATATAAATTGTCAAATTTATTCAAAAACAAAGACTAAATGTAGCACTACACTAATTATACAAAAGGGAAAAACTAATTAAAATTCAACTCTAGATCAACAAATCAAAGACAAATCACTTCCGTGACCAAATCAAAGACCATGGGATCGCATATGATAACACACAAATCATTAAACAAAAAAGGTTATAAACACATTGACTACAATACCGGTTAGTAAGACGAAGGTGAGTCTCTCATTAGTATTGTTAGTCAGACATTCAATAACTATGCAGGTTAGTATTTATGTCAGGTAACTTCTCGTTATATATATATCAGTCTCATTAACGTTTAGGTGGAGAGAAAGATCCTATCATTACTTGTTACCACAATTTCCCTTAACTGATTATTATTCAATGATTAAGGATAGGCAGGGCCACCTATAATCTGGTGTCTATTAACTTGTGTCAATTTCAGACTAAACAGTTAAACAGGAATGAGAAGATATTTCTCGGCGTTGACAGATTTTATTTCTAAAATTATCAACAAAACAGTTGAATGCAACACACATTTATATTTAAGAAAACTAAATGATATTACACATTCTAGAGTTATGAATCACAGATTAACATTTCTAATTGATTTCTCAAATGTCATGAATCACAAACTCCAAACTGTTAAACTTATGTGAACTTCGTCGCAGAGAGGCCTCTCTGGCTTCGGGCTCAGATAACAGCACACGGCACGAGGTCCGTGTGGTTTGGAACAAAGGCAGTCCGGTTCGGCTTTGTCCAAGAACTTCCACTCAGTCGATGCACCTGGAAGTTGGGGTTTCGCGAATGTAGAGTCTTTTCCAAACAGATTTTCCACTGGTTTGAAGGCTCCAAGGTTGTGCACAAAATCTTCTTTGTAAGCAGGGTTCCACCGTAGTTACTTGAAGACAAAGTCTTTGAGGAAAGCAGGGCCCTGTTTGTTCCAAGGGTCAAGTTTCTTAAGACTCAAATAGCTATTTAAGTGACTGACACTTTCGTATTCAGTCGACTTAGTCAATTGTCCAGCTGTAAAACTCCACTGATCAGGTGGGTCTGTGAAGTTATTTATTTAATAAAGTCCTTTAAAATAATTCTTCGCTCAATCTCCTTCTCATAGTTTAACTCTTCTGTTGCCGGCAACGACTTGGTTGGTTTCTGATTCCGGTTCTGGCAACAGAGCTACAGGTTGAGCTGTGGCAGCGAGTTTCTGGTTCAGGTGAGAGAAAGAGAGAGAGAAAGACTGTCCACTGTTCCTTATAGTCTGTCAGATCAGTAGGTGATTGGTCCCTGAGTTCTTGAGATTGGATTTCGGTTTCAGCCCCCAGTGTCCTATTGGAGGGAGGCTTTATTTATGACTGATGTCAATCCATGCCATCTTTTGGAAATGCCGGTTGGCCTGGGTTCGTAGCTCTATGTCGGGATTTCGGCTCTCATCCACTTCAAAGAGTTTTTATCACCTACGGGCCCCTTTCTCCAGACATCTCATAGCAGAATTCCAAACTATTTGGCCTCTTCTCGGTGCCATCCTCCCCAAAACTGTCACTTTGATGCAAACCAGTTCCAAGCTGATGAGCTAAGGAAATCTGATAACTTTGGGGGGGGAGAGGTCTTCTTTAGATCAGTGCTTCAGCTCAGAGCCCAAATGCTCTTATCCAAATACACCCAACATAACGCTACATATGTATGTATGTATGTATATATGTGTAGAAGGAAAATTAGAAATTATTTTCTTACACCTGTTTTTCTCTCTTGTATACTTAAGAAAGATACGGTCAAGCTAGAAGGTCAGCCCAGAAGATAGTTTGATTTCTGTTTGTTATTTACGATGAGAACCATGGAGACATTGTCAAACGGTATGACCTACGTGCCTGTTCCCTAAAACCATGTGTTGACCTATGAACTCTGTTCTATAATGATATATGTTCTGCTTAGTTAGCCTTTAAGATAACATAGTAATGACTTTCTAGCATGTATGGATGTATGTATGTATGTATATATATGTATATATGTATATGTATGTATGTCCAATTGCTTTGACAATACAAATGAATTGAATTGAGAGGAAGAGATAGAGAGAGAGAGAGAGAGAGAGAAAGAGAGAGAGAGAGACAGACAGACAGACAGACAGCTCAGCGATGACATCACGAGCCTCTCTCAGCTGACTGCTATGACATCACAGAGCACGTACATTCCGTTGCTTGTCGTCTGTCAACCACTCAGTCACTGCTAGCCAGACTGTCCCTAAGACAAAGTGTACAATACTTCAATTATATCTCCTCCAGACAGATAAAGAGTATTAAGAGCTACGATGAAGTTACCCAGGAGACGTAAAAAGCTTGCATCACCTGGTATTTCCTGGAGGTCACCCATCCAAGTACTAACCAGGCCCTGGCCCGTTTAGTTTCCAAGGTCTGACGAGATCGGGCACGTTCAGGACGGTGTTGCCGCAAGCCGAGATGCCTGGCTGCATGATGTCTCTTAAAGGCGGGCGGGTTTTGACGGACCTTCCAGCAAAAAAAAAAAGAAAAAAGAAAAATGGAGGGAAAAATATCAGTGCAGCAAAGGGTGTTGAAAGTTGCCGGGTACGTGTACATTTCTTCAATTGTATCTTCTCCTGACAGAAAGAGAGTATTAAGCGCTACGATGAAGTTACCCAGGAGACGTAAAAAGTTTGCAGTACCTAGTTTTTCCAGGAGGTCACCAATCCAAATACTGACCAGGTCCTGCCACGTTTTGCTTCCTAGATCTGACAAGATCGGGCGCGTTCAGGACGGTGTGGCCGCAAGCCAAAAAGCCTGGCTGCATGATGTCTCTTAAAGGCTGGCGGGTATTGACGGAACTTCCAGCAAAAAAAAGAAAAATGGAGGGAAAAATACCAGTGCAGCAAATGGTGTTGAAAGTAGCCGGGTACGTGTACAAATCCTCAATTATAACACCTCCAGACAGAAAGAGAGTATTAAGAGCTACAATGAAGTTACTCAGGAGACTAAAAAGCTTGCAGCACCAGGTATTTCCAGGAGGTCTCACATTCAAGTACTGACCAGGTCCTGCCCCGTTTAGCTTCCGAGATCTGATGAGATCGGGCGCGTTCAGGACGGTGTGGCCGCAAACCTAGAGGCCTGGCTGCATGATGTCTCTAAAAGGCTGGCGGGTATTGACGGAACATCCAAGAAAAAAAAATAAAAAAAAAATAGAAAAATGGAGGGAAAAATATCAGTGCAGGAAAGGGTGTTGAATGTAGCCGGGTACGTGTACAATACTTCAATTATATCTCCTCCAGACAGAAAGAGAGTATTAAGAGCTACGATGAAGTTACCCAAGTGACGAAAAAAGCTTGCAGCACCTGGTATTTCCAGGAGGTCACCCATCCAAGTACTGACCAGGCCCTGCCCCATTCAGCTTCCGAGATCTGACGAGATCGGGTGCGTTCAGGACGGTGTGGCCGCAAGCCAAGAGGCCTGGATGTATGAAGTCTCTTAAAGGCTGGCGGGTAATGACGGAAGTTCCAGCAAAAAAAAAAGAAATAAGAAAAATGGAGGGAAAAATATCAGTGCAGCAAAGGGTGTTAAATGTAGCTGGGTACGTGTACAATACTTCAATTATATCTCCTCCAGACAGAAAGCGAGTATTAAGAGCTACGATGAAGTTACCCAAGTGATGTAAAAAGCTTGCAGCACCTGGTATCTCCAGGAGGTCTCCCATCTAAGTACTGACCAGGCCCTGCCCCGTTTAGCTTCCGAGATCTGACGAGATCGTGCGCATTCAGGACAGTGTGGCCACAAGCCGAGATGCCTGGCTGCATGATGTCTCTTAAAGGCTGGAGGATATTGACAGAACTTCCAGCAAAATAAAGAAGAAAAAAGAAAAATGGAGGGAAAAATATCAGTGCAGCAAAGGGAGTTGAAAGTAGCCGGGTACGTGTACAATTCTTCAATTATATCTCCTCCAGACAGAAAGAGAGTATTAAGAGCTATGATGAAGTTACCCAGGAGACGTAAGAAGCTTGCAGCACCTGGTATTTCCAGGAGGTCTCCCATCCAAGTACAGAATAGACACTGCCCCGTTTAGCTTCCGAGATCTGATGAGATTGGGCGCGTTCAGGACGGTGTGGCCGCAATCCAAGAGGCCTGGCTGCATGATGTCTCTTAAAGGCTGGCGGGTATTGACGGAACAGCCAGCAAAAAAAAAAGAAATAAGAAAAATGGAGTGAAAAATTTCAGTGCAGCAAAGGGAGTTGAAAGTAGCCGGGTACGTGTACAATTCTTCAATTATATCTCCTCCAGACAGAAAGAGAGTATTAAGAGCTATGATGAAGTTACCCAGGAGACATAAAAAGCTTGCAGCACCAGGTATTTCCAGGGGGTCTCCCATCCAAGTACTGACCAGGCCCTGCCCCGTTTAGTTTCCGAGATCTGACGAGATCGGGCGCATTCAGTACGGTGTGGCCACAAGCCGAGAGTCCTGGCTGCATGATGTCTCTTAAAGACTGGCGGGTATTGACGGAACTTCCAGCAAAAAAAAAAGAAAAAAATAAATAGAAAAATGGAGGGAAAAATATCAGTGCAGCAAAGGGTGTTGAATGTAGCCGGTTACGTGAACAATTCTTCAATTATATCTCCTCCAGACAGAAAGAGAGTGTTAAGAGCTACGATAAAGTTACCCAGGAGACGTAAAAAGCTTGCAGCACCAGGTATTTCCAGGAGGTCCCACATTCAAGTAATGACCAGGCCCTGCCCCGTTTAGCTTCCGAGATCTGACGAGATGGGGCGCGTTCAGGACGGTGTGGTTGCAAGCCAAGAGGCCTGGCTGCATGATGTCTCTTAAACGCTGGAGGGAATTGATGGAACTTCCAGCAAGAAAAAAAAAAAAAAAAAATAGAAAAATGGAGAGAAAAATATCAGTGCAGCAAAGGGTGTTGAAAGTAGCAGGGTACGTGTACAATTCTTCAATTATATCTCCTGCAGACAGAAAGAGAGTATTAAGAGCTACGATGAAGTTACCCAGGAGACGTAAAAAGCTTGCAGCACCTGGTATTTCTAGGAGGTCTCCCATCCAAGTACTGACCAGGCCCTGCCCCGTTTAGTTTCCGTGATCTGACGAGATCGGGACTGTGTGGCCACAAGCCAAGAGGCCTGGCTGCATGATGTCTCTTAAAGGTTGGCGGGTATTGACGGAACTTCCAGCAAAAAAAAAAAAAAAGAAAAATGGATGGAAAAATATCAGTGCAGCAATGGGTGTTGACAGTAGCTGGGTACGTGTACAATACTTCAATTATATCTCCTCCAGACAGATAGAGAGTATTAAGAGCTACGATAAAGTTACCCAGGAGACGTAAAAGCTTGCAGCAACAGGTATTTCCAGGAGGTCTCACATTCAAGTACTGACCAGGTCCTGCCCCGTTTAGCTTCCGAGATCTGACGAGATCGGGCGCGTTCAGGACGGTGTGGCCAAAAGCCAAGAGGCCTGGCTGCATGATGTCTCTTAAAGGTTGGCGGGTATTGACGGAACTTCCAGCAAAAAAAAAAAAAAAAAAAAAGAGAAAAGAAAAATGGATGGAAAAATATCAGTGCAGCAAAGGGTGTTGACAGTAGCTGGGTACGTGTACAATACTTCAATTATATCTCCTCCAGACAGATAGAGAGTATTAAGAGCTACGATAAAGTTACCCAGGAGACGTAAAAGCTTGCAGCACGAGGTATTTCCAGGAGGTCTCACATTCAAGTACTGACCAGGTCCTGCCCCGTTTAGCTTCCGAGATCTGACGAGATCGGGCACGTTCAGGACGGTGTGGCCGCAATCCGAGATGTCTGGCTGCATGATGTCTCTTAAAGGCTGGCGGGTATTGACGGAACATCCAAAAAAAAAAAAAAAAAAAAAAGAAAAATGGAGGGAAAAATATCAGTGCAGGAAAGGCTGTTGAAAGTAGCCGGGTACGTGTACAATTCTTCAATTATATCTCCTCCAGACAGAAAGAGAGAATTAAGAGCTACGATGAAGTTACCCAGGAGACGTAAAAAGTTTGCAGCACCTCGTATTTCCAGAAGGTCACCCATAAAAGTACTGACCAGGCCCTGCCCCGTTTAAATTCCGAGATCTGACGAGATCGGGCGCGTTCAGGACGGTGTGGCCGCAAGCCGAGAGGCCTGGCTGCATGATGTCTCTTAATGGCTGGCGGGTATTGACGGAACTTCCAGCAAAAAAAAAAAAAAAAAAAAAAAAAGAAAAAGAAAAATGGAGGGAAAAATATCAGTGCAGTAATGGGTTTTGAAAGTAGCCGGGTACGTGTACAATTCTTCAATTATATCTCCTCCAGACAGAAAGATAGTATTAAGAGCTACGATGAAGTTACCCAGGAGACGTAAAAAGCTTGCAGCACCTGGCATTTCCAGGAGGTCACCCATCCAAGTACTGACCAGGCCCTGCCCCGTTTAAATTCCAAGATCTGATGAGATCGGGGGCGTTCAGGACAGTGTGGCTGCAAGCCAAGAGGCCTGGCTGCATGATGTCTCTTAAAGGCTGGCGGGTATTGACGGAACTGCCAGCAAAAAAAAAAGAAATAAGAAAAATGGAGTGAAAAATTTCAGTGCAGCAAAGGGAGTTGAAAGTAGCCGGGTACGTGTACAATTCTTCAATTATATCTCCTCCAGACAGAAAGAGAGTATTAAGAGCTATGATGAAGTTACCCAGGAGATGTAAGAAGCTTGCAGCACCTGGTATTTCCAGGAGGTCTCCCATCCAAGTACTGATCAGGCCCTGCCCCGTTTAGCTTCCGAGATCTGACGAGATCGGGTGCATTCAGGACGGTGTGGCCACAAGCCAAGACGCCTGGCTGCATGATGTCTCTTAAAGGTTGGCGGGTATTGACGGAACTTCCAGCAGAAAAATAAAATAAAAATAAAAATAAAAAGATGGATGGAAAAATATCAGTGCAGCAAAGGGTGTTGACAGTAGCTGGGTACGTGTACAATACTTCAATTATATCTCCTCCAGACAGAAAGAGAGTATTATGAGCTACGATGAAGTTCCCCAGGAGACGTAAAAAGCTTGCAGCACCTGGTATTTCCAGGAGGTCTCCCATCCAAGTACAGACCAGGCCCTGCCCCGTTTAGCTTCCGAGATCTGATGAGTTCGGGCGCGTTCAGGACAATGTGTCCGCATGCCAAGAGGCCTGGCTGCATGATGTCTCTTAAAGGCTGGAGGGTATTGACGGAACTTCCAGCAAAAAAAAAAAAAAAAAAGAAAAATGGAGGGAAAAATATCAGTGCAGCAAAGGCTGTTGAAAGTAGCAGGGTACGTGTACAATTCCTCAATTATAACACCTCCAGACAGATAGAGAGTATTAAGAGCTACGATGAAGTTACCCAGGAGACGTAAAAAGCTTGCAGCACCAGGTATTTCCAGGGGGTCTCCCATCCAAGTACTGACCAGGCCCTGCCCCGTTTAGTTTCCGAGATCTGACGAGATCGGGCGCATTCAGTACGGTGTGGCCACAAGCCGAGAGTCCTGGCTGCATGATGTCTCTTAAAGACTGGCGGGTATTGACGGAACTTCCAGCAAAAAAAAAAGAAAAAAATAAATAGAAAAATGCAGGGAAAAATATCAGTGCAGCAAAGCGTGTTGAATGTAGCCGGTTACGTGAACAATTCTTCAATTATATCTCCTCCAGACAGAAAGAGAGTGTTAAGAGCTACGATAAAGTTACCCAGGAGACGTAAAAAGCTTGCAGCACCAGGTATTTCCAGGAGGTCCCACATTCAAGTAATGACCAGGCCCTGCCCCGTTTAGCTTCCGAGATCTGACGAGATGGGGCGCGTTCAGGACGGTGTGGTTGCAAGCCAAGAGGCCTGGCTGCATGATGTCTCTTAAACGCTGGAGGGAATTGATGGAACTTCCAGCAAGAAAAAAAAAAAAAAAAAATAGAAAAATGGAGGGAAAAATATCAGTGAAGCAAAGGGTGTTGAAAGTAGCAGGGTACGTGTACAATTCTTCAATTATATCTCCTGCAGACAGATAGAGAGTATTAAGAGCTACGATGAAGTTACCCAGGAGACGTAAAAAGCTTGCAGCACCTGGTATTTCTAGGAGGTCTCCCATCCAAGTACTGACCAGGCCCTGCCCCGTTTAGTTTCCGTGATCTGACGAGATCGGGACTGTGTGGCCACAAGCCAAGAGGCCTGGCTGCATGATGTCTCTTAAAGGTTGGCGGGTATTGACGGAACTTCCAGCAAAAAAAAAAAAAAAAGAAAAATGGATGGAAAAATATCAGTGCAGCAATGGGTGTTGACAGTAGCTGGGTACGTGTACAATACTTCAATTATATCTCCTCCAGACAGATAGAGAGTATTAAGAGCTACGATAAAGTTACCCAGGAGACGTAAAAGCTTGCAGCAACAGGTATTTCCAGGTGGTCTCACATTCAAGTACTGACCAGGTCCTGCCCCGTTTAGCTTCCGAGATCTGACGAGATCGGGCGCGTTCAGGACGGTGTGGCCAAAAGCCAAGAGGCCTGGCTGCATGATGTCTCTTAAAGGTTGGCGGGTATTGACGGAACTTCCAGCAAAAAAAAAAAAAAAAAAAAGAGAAAAGAAAAATGGATGGAAAAATATCAGTGCAGCAAAGGGTGTTGACAGTAGCTGGGTACGTGTACAATACTTCAATTATATCTCCTCCAGACAGATAGAGAGTATTAAGAGCTACGATAAAGTTACCCAGGAGACGTAAAAGCTTGCAGCACCAGGTATTTCCAGGAGGTCTCACATTCAAGTACTGACCAGGTCCTGCCCCGTTTAGCTTCCGAGATCTGACGAGATCGGGCACGTTCAGGACGGTGTGGCCGCAATCCGAGATGTCTGGCTGCATGATGTCTCTTAAAGGCTGGCGGGTATTGACGGAACATCCAAAAAAAAAAAAAAAAAAAAAAGAAAAATGGAGGGAAAAATATCAGTGCAGGAAAGGGTGTTGAAAGTAACTGGGTACGTGTACAATACTTCAATTATATCTCCTCCAGACAGAAAGAGAGTATTAAGAGCTACGATGAAGTTACCCAGGAGACGTAAAAAGCTTGCAGCACCAGGTATTTCCAGGAGGTCTCACATTCAAGTACTGACCAGGTCCTGCCCCGTTTAGCTTCCGAGATCTGACGAGATCGGGCGCGTTCAGGATGGTGTGGCCGCAAGCCGAGACGCCTGGCTGCATGATGTCTCTTAAAGGCTGGCGGGTATTGACGGAACTTCCAGCAAAAAAAAAAAGAAAAATGGAGGGAAAAATATCAGTGCAGCAAAGGCTGTTGAAAGTAGCCGGGTACGTGTACAATTCTTCAATTATATCTCCTCCAGACAGAAAGAGAGAATTAAGAGCTACGATGAAGTTACCCAGGAGACGTAAAAAGTTTGCAGCACCTCGTATTTCCAGAAGGTCACCCATAAAAGTACTGACCAGGCCCTGCCCCGTTTAAATTCCGAGATCTGACGAGATCGGGCGCGTTCAGGACGGTGTGGCCGCAAGCCGAGAGGCCTGGCTGCATGATGTCTCTTAATGGCTGGCGGGTATTGACGGAACTTCCAGCAAAAAAAAAAAAAAAAAAAAAAAAGAAAAAGAAAAATGGAGGGAAAAATATCAGTGCAGTAATGGGTTTTGAAAGTAGCCGGGTACGTGTACAATTCTTCAATTATATCTCCTCCAGACAGAAAGATAGTATTAAGAGCTACGATGAAGTTACCCAGGAGACGTAAAAAGCTTGCAGCACCTGGCATTTCCAGGAGGTCACCCATCCAAGTACTGACCAGGCCCTGCCCCGTTTAAATTCCAAGATCTGATGAGATCGGGGGCGTTCAGGACAGTGTGGCTGCAAGCCAAGAGGCCTGGCTGCATGATGTCTCTTAAAGGCTGGCGGGTATTGACGGAACTGCCAGCAAAAAAAAAAAGAAAAATAGAGGGAAATATACCAGTGCAGCAAAGGGTGTTGAAAGTAGCCGGGTACGTGTACAATTCTTCAATTATATCTCCTGGAGACAGAAAGAGAGTATTAAGAGCTACGATGAAGTTACCCAGGAGACGTAAAAAGCTTGCAGCACCTGGTATTTCTAGGAGGTCTCCCATCCAAGTACTGACCAGGCCCTGCCCCGTTTAGCTTCCGAGATCTGACGAGATCGGGCGCATTCAGGACGGTGTGGCCACAAGCCGAAAGGCCTGGCTGCATGATGTCTCTTAAAGGTTGGCGGGTATTGACGGAACTTCCAGCAAAAAAAAAAAAGAAAAAAAGAAAAAAGAAAAATGGATGGAAAAATATCAGTGCAGCAAAGGGTGTTGACAGTAGCTGGATACGTGTACAATACTTCAATTATATCTCCTCCAGACAGAGAGAGAGTATTAAGAGCTACGATAAAGTTACCCAGGAGACGTAAAAGCTTGCAGCACTAGGTATTTCCAGGAGGTCTCACTTTCATGTACTGACCAGGTCCTGCCCCGTTTAGCTTCCGAGATCTGACGAGATCGGGCGCGTTCAGGATGGTGTGGCCGCAAGCCGAGATGCCTGGCTGCATGATGTCTCTTAAAGGCTGGCGGGTATTGACGGAACTGCCAGCAAAAAAAAAAAGAAAATTAGAGGGAAATATACCAGTGCAGCAAAGGGTGTTGAAAGTAGCCGGGTACGTGTACAATTCTTCAATTATATCTCCTGGAGACAGAAAGAGAGTATTAAGAGCTATGATGAAGTTACCCAGGAGACGTAAAAAGCTTGCAGCACCTGGTATTTCTAGGAGGTCTCCCATCCAAGTACTGACCAGGCCCTGCCCCGTTTAGCTTCCGAGATCTGACGAGATCGGGCGCATTCAGGACGGTGTGGCCACAAGCCGAAAGGCCTGGCTGCATGATGTCTCTTAAAGGTTGGCGGGTATTGACGGAACTTCCAGCAAAAAAAAAAAAAAAAAAGAAAAATGGATGGAAAAATATCAGTGCAGCAAATGGTGTTGACAGTAGCTGGGTACGTGTACAATACTTCAATTATATCTCCTCCAGACAGAGAGAGAGTATTAAGAGCTACGATAAAGTTACCCAGGAGACGTAAAAGCTTGCAGCACTAGGTATTTCCAGGAGGTCTCACTTTCATGTACTGACCAGGTCCTGCCCCGTTTAGCTTCCGAGATCTGACGAGATCGGGCGCGTTCAGGATGGTGTGGCCGCAAGCCGAGATGCCTGGCTGCATGATGTCTCTTAAAGGCTGGCGGGTATTGACGGAACTGGCAGCAAAAAAAGAAAAATAGAGGGAAATATACCAGTGCAGCAAAGGGTGTTGAAAGTAGCCGGGTACGTGTACAATTCTTCAATTATATCTCCTGGAGACAGAAAGAGAGTATTAAGAGCTACGATGAAGTTACCCAGGAGACGTAAAAAGCTTGCAGCACCTGGTATTTCTAGGAGGTCTCCCATCCAAGTACTGACCAGGCCCTGCCCCGTTTAGCTTCCGAGATCTGACGAGATCGGGCGCGTTCAGGACGGTGTGGCCGCAAGCCGAGATGCCTGGCTGCATGATGTCTCTTAAAGGCTGGCGGGTATTGACGGAACTGCCAGCAAAAAAAAAAAGAAAAATAGAGGGAAATATACCAGTGCAGCAAAGGGTGTTGAAAGTAGCCGGGTACGTGTACAATTCTTCAATTATATCTCCTGGAGACAGAAAGAGAGTATTAAGAGCTACGATGAAGTTACCCAGGAGACGTAAAAAGCTTGCAGCACCTGGTATTTCTAGGAGGTCTCCCATCCAAGTACTGACCAGGCCCTGCCCCGTTTAGCTTCCGAGATCTTCCGAGATCGGCCGCGTTCAGGACGGTGTGGCCGCAAGCCAAGAGGCCTGGCTGCATGATGTCTCTTAAAGGCTGGCGGGTATTGACGGAACTTCCAGAAAAAATAATAAAGAAAAAGAAAAATGGAGGGAAAAATATCAGTGCAGCAATGGGTGTTGAAAGTAGCCAGGTACGTGTACAATACTTCAATTATATCTCCTCCAGACAGAAAGAGAGTATTAAGAGCTACGATAAACTTACCCAGCAGACGTAAAAAGCTTGCAGCACCTGGTATTTCCAGGAGGTCTCCCATCCAAGTACTGATCAGGCCCTGCCCCATTCAGTTTCCGAGATCTTACGAGATCAGACGCGTTCAGGTCGGTGTGGCCGCAAGCCGAGACGCCTGGCTGCATGATGTCTCTTAAAGGCTGGCGGGTATTGACGGAACTGCCAGCAAAAAAAAAAAAAAAAAAAAAAAAAAAAAGAAAAATGGACGGATAAATATCAGTGCAGCAAAGGGTGTTGACAGTAGCTGGGTACGTGTACAATACTTCAATTATATCTCTTCCAGACAGATAGAGAGTATTAAGAGCTACGATAAAGTTACCCAGGAGACGTAAAAGCTTGCAGCACCAGGTATTTCCAGGAGGTCTCACATTCAAGTACTGACCAGGTCCTGCCCCGTTCAGCTTCCGAGATCTGACGAGATCGGGCGCGTTCAGGATGGTGTGGCCGCAAGCCGAGACGCCTGGCTGCATGATGTCTCTTAAAGGCTGGCGGGTATTGACGGAACTGCCAGCAAATAAAAAAAAGAAAAATAGAGGGAAAAATACCAGTGCAGCAAAGGCTGTTGAAAGTAGCCGGGTACGTGTACAATTCCTCAATTATAACACCTCCAGACAGATAGAGAGTATTAAGAGCTACGATGAAGTTACCCAGGAGACGTAAAAAGCTTGCAGCACCAGGTATTTCCTGGAGGTCTCCCATCCAAGTACTGATCAGGCCCTGCCCCGTTTAGCTTCCGAGATCTGACGAGATCAGGCGCGTTCAGGACAATGTGGCCGCAAGCCAAGAGGCCTGGCTGCATGATGTCTCTTAAAGGCTGGAGGATATTGACGGAACTTCCAGAAAAATTAATAAAGAAAAAGAAAAATGGAGGGAAAAATATCAGTGCAGCAATGGGTGTTGAAAGTAGCCGGGTACGTGTACAATTCTTCAATTATATCTCCTGGAGACAGAAAGAGAGTATTAAGAGCTACGATGTAGTTACCCAGGAGACGTAAAAAGCTTGCAGCACCGGGTATTTCTAGGAGGTCTCCCATCCAAGTACTGACCAGGGCCGGCCCCGTTTAGCTTCCGAGATCTGACGAGATCGGGCGCATTCAGGACGGTGTGGCCACAAGCCGAAAGGCCTGGCTGCATGATGTCTCTTAAAGGTTGGCGGGTATTGACGGAACTTCCAGCAAAAAAAAAAAAAAAAAAAGAAAAATGGATGGAAAAATATCAGTGCAGCAAATGGTGTTGACAGTAGCTGGGTACGTGTACAATACTTCAATTATATCTCCTCCAGACAGAGAGAGAGTATTAAGAGCTACGATAAAGTTACCCAGGAGACGTAAAAGCTTGCAGCACTAGGTATTTCCAGGAGGTCTCACTTTCATGTACTGACCAGGTCCTGCCCCGTTTAGCTTCCGAGATCTGACGAGATCGGGCGCGTTCAGGATGGTGTGGCCGCAAGCCGAGATGCCTGGCTGCATGATGTCTCTTAAAGGCTGGCGGGTATTGACGGAACTGGCAGCAAAAAAAGAAAAATAGAGGGAAATATACCAGTGCAGCAAAGGGTGTTGAAAGTAGCCGGGTACGTGTACAATTCTTCAATTATATCTCCTGGAGACAGAAAGAGAGTATTAAGAGCTACGATGAAGTTACCCAGGAGACGTAAAAAGCTTGCAGCACCTGGTATTTCTAGGAGGTCTCCCATCCAAGTACTGACCAGGCCCTGCCCCGTTTAGCTTCCGAGATCTGACGAGATCGGGCGCGTTCAGGATGGTGTGGCCGCAAGCCGAGATGCCTGGCTGCATGATGTCTCTTAAAGGCTGGCGGGTATTGACGGAACTGCCAGCAAAAAAAAAAAGAAAAATAGAGGGAAATATACCAGTGCAGCAAAGGGTGTTGAAAGTAGCCGGGTACGTGTACAATTCTTCAATTATATCTCCTGGAGACAGAAAGAGAGTATTAAGAGCTACGATGAAGTTACCCAGGAGACGTAAAAAGCTTGCAGCACCTGGTATTTCTAGGAGGTCTCCCATCCAAGTACTGACCAGGCCCTGCCCCGTTTAGCTTCCGAGATCTTCCGAGATCGGCCGCGTTCAGGACGGTGTGGCCGCAAGCCAAGAGGCCTGGCTGCATGATGTCTCTTAAAGGCTGGCGGGTATTGACGGAACTTCCAGAAAAAATAATAAAGAAAAAGAAAAATGGAGGGAAAAATATCAGTGCAGCAATGGGTGTTGAAAGTAGCCAGGTACGTGTACAATACTTCAATTATATCTCCTCCAGACAGAAAGAGAGTATTAAGAGCTACGATAAACTTACCCAGCAGACGTAAAAAGCTTGCAGCACCTGGTATTTCCAGGAGGTCTCCCATCCAAGTACTGATCAGGCCCTGCCCCATTCAGTTTCCGAGATCTTACGAGATCAGACGCGTTCAGGTCGGTGTGGCCGCAAGCCGAGACGCCTGGCTGCATGATGTCTCTTAAAGGCTGGCGGGTATTGACGGAACTGCCAGCAAAAAAAAAAAAAAAAAAAAAAAAAAAAAGAAAAATGGACGGATAAATATCAGTGCAGCAAAGGGTGTTGACAGTAGCTGGGTACGTGTACAATACTTCAATTATATCTCTTCCAGACAGATAGAGAGTATTAAGAGCTACGATAAAGTTACCCAGGAGACGTAAAAGCTTGCAGCACCAGGTATTTCCAGGAGGTCTCACATTCAAGTACTGACCAGGTCCTGCCCCGTTTAGCTTCCGAGATCTGACGAGATCGGGCGCGTTCAGGATGGTGTGGCCGCAAGCCGAGACGCCTGGCTGCATGATGTCTCTTAAAGGCTGGCGGGTATTGACGGAACTGCCAGCAAATAAAAAAAAGAAAAATAGAGGGAAAAATACCAGTGCAGCAAAGGCTGTTGAAAGTAGCCGGGTACGTGTACAATTCCTCAATTATAACACCTCCAGACAGATAGAGAGTATTAAGAGCTACGATGAAGTTACCCAGGAGACGTAAAAAGCTTGCAGCACCAGGTATTTCCTGGAGGTCTCCCATCCAAGTACTGATCAGGCCCTGCCCCGTTTAGCTTCCGAGATCTGACGAGATCAGGCGCGTTCAGGACAATGTGGCCGCAAGCCAAGAGGCCTGGCTGCATGATGTCTCTTAAAGGCTGGAGGATATTGACGGAACTTCCAGAAAAATTAATAAAGAAAAAGAAAAATGGAGGGAAAAATATCAGTGCAGCAATGGGTGTTGAAAGTAGCCGGGTACGTGTACAATTCTTCAATTATATCTCCTGGAGACAGAAAGAGAGTATTAAGAGCTACGATGTAGTTACCCAGGAGACGTAAAAAGCTTGCAGCACCGGGTATTTCTAGGAGGTCTCCCATCCAAGTACTGACCAGGGCCGGCCCCGTTTAGCTTCCGAGATCTGACGAGATCGGGCGCATTCAGGACGGTGTGGCCACAAGCCGAAAGGCCTGGCTGCATGATGTCTCTTAAAGGTTGGCGGGTATTGACGGAACTTCCAGCAAAAAAAAAAAAAAAAAAAGAAAAATGGATGGAAAAATATCAGTGCAGCAAATGGTGTTGACAGTAGCTGGGTACGTGTACAATACTTCAATTATATCTCCTCCAGACAGAGAGAGAGTATTAAGAGCTACGATAAAGTTACCCAGGAGACGTAAAAGCTTGCAGCACTAGGTATTTCCAGGAGGTCTCACTTTCATGTACTGACCAGGTCCTGCCCCGTTTAGCTTCCGAGATCTGACGAGATCGGGCGCGTTCAGGATGGTGTGGCCGCAAGCCGAGATGCCTGGCTGCATGATGTCTCTTAAAGGCTGGCGGGTATTGACGGAACTGGCAGCAAAAAAAGAAAAATAGAGGGAAATATACCAGTGCAGCAAAGGGTGTTGAAAGTAGCCGGGTACGTGTACAATTCTTCAATTATATCTCCTGGAGACAGAAAGAGAGTATTAAGAGCTACGATGAAGTTACCCAGGAGACGTAAAAAGCTTGCAGCACCTGGTATTTCTAGGAGGTCTCCCATCCAAGTACTGACCAGGCCCTGCCCCGTTTAGCTTCCGAGATCTGACGAGATCGGGCGCGTTCAGGACGGTGTGGCCGCAAGCCGAGATGCCTGGCTGCATGATGTCTCTTAAAGGCTGGCGGGTATTGACGGAACTGCCAGCAAAAAAAAAAAGAAAAATAGAGGGAAATATACCAGTGCAGCAAAGGGTGTTGAAAGTAGCCGGGTACGTGTACAATTCTTCAATTATATCTCCTGGAGACAGAAAGAGAGTTTTAAGAGCTACGATGAAGTTACCCAGGAGACGTAAAAAGCTTGCAGCACCTGGTATTTCTAGGAGGTCTCCCATCCAAGTACTGACCAGGCCCTGCCCCGTTTAGCTTCCGAGATCTTCCGAGATCGGCCGCGTTCAGGACGGTGTGGCCGCAAGCCAAGAGGCCTGGCTGCATGATGTCTCTTAAAGGCTGGCGGGTATTGACGGAACTTCCAGAAAAAATAATAAAGAAAAAGAAAAATGGAGGGAAAAATATCAGTGCAGCAATGGGTGTTGAAAGTAGCCAGGTACGTGTACAATACTTCAATTATATCTCCTCCAGACAGAAAGAGAGTATTAAGAGCTACGATAAACTTACCCAGCAGACGTAAAAAGCTTGCAGCACCTGGTATTTCCAGGAGGTCTCCCATCCAAGTACTGATCAGGCCCTGCCCCATTCAGTTTCCGAGATCTTACGAGATCAGACGCGTTCAGGTCGGTGTGGCCGCAAGCCGAGACGCCTGGCTGCATGATGTCTCTTAAAGGCTGGCGGGTATTGACGGAACTGCCAGCAAAAAAAAAAAAAAAAAAAAAAAAAAAAAGAAAAATGGACGGATAAATATCAGTGCAGCAAAGGGTGTTGACAGTAGCTGGGTACGTGTACAATACTTCAATTATATCTCTTCCAGACAGATAGAGAGTATTAAGAGCTACGATAAAGTTACCCAGGAGACGTAAAAGCTTGCAGCACCAGGTATTTCCAGGAGGTCTCACATTCAAGTACTGACCAGGTCCTGCCCCGTTTAGCTTCCGAGATCTGACGAGATCGGGCGCGTTCAGGATGGTGTGGCCGCAAGCCGAGACGCCTGGCTGCATGATGTCTCTTAAAGGCTGGCGGGTATTGACGGAACTGCCAGCAAATAAAAAAAAGAAAAATAGAGGGAAAAATACCAGTGCAGCAAAGGCTGTTGAAAGTAGCCGGGTACGTGTACAATTCCTCAATTATAACACCTCCAGACAGATAGAGAGTATTAAGAGCTACGATGAAGTTACCCAGGAGACGTAAAAAGCTTGCAGCACCAGGTATTTCCTGGAGGTCTCCCATCCAAGTACTGATCAGGCCCTGCCCCGTTTAGCTTCCGAGATCTGACGAGATCAGGCGCGTTCAGGACAATGTGGCCGCAAGCCAAGAGGCCTGGCTGCATGATGTCTCTTAAAGGCTGGAGGATATTGACGGAACTTCCAGAAAAATTAATAAAGAAAAAGAAAAATGGAGGGAAAAATATCAGTGCAGCAATGGGTGTTGAAAGTAGCCGGGTACGTGTACAATTCTTCAATTATATCTCCTGGAGACAGAAAGAGAGTATTAAGAGCTACGATGTAGTTACCCAGGAGACGTAAAAAGCTTGCAGCACCGGGTATTTCTAGGAGGTCTCCCATCCAAGTACTGACCAGGGCCGGCCCCGTTTAGCTTCCGAGATCTGACGAGATCGGGCGCATTCAGGACGGTGTGGCCACAAGCCGAAAGGCCTGGCTGCATGATGTCTCTTAAAGGTTGGCGGGTATTGACGGAACTTCCAGCAAAAAAAAAAAAAAAAAAAGAAAAATGGATGGAAAAATATCAGTGCAGCAAATGGTGTTGACAGTAGCTGGGTACGTGTACAATACTTCAATTATATCTCCTCCAGACAGAGAGAGAGTATTAAGAGCTACGATAAAGTTACCCAGGAGACGTAAAAGCTTGCAGCACTAGGTATTTCCAGGAGGTCTCACTTTCATGTACTGACCAGGTCCTGCCCCGTTTAGCTTCCGAGATCTGACGAGATCGGGCGCGTTCAGGATGGTGTGGCCGCAAGCCGAGATGCCTGGCTGCATGATGTCTCTTAAAGGCTGGCGGGTATTGACGGAACTGGCAGCAAAAAAAGAAAAATAGAGGGAAATATACCAGTGCAGCAAAGGGTGTTGAAAGTAGCCGGGTACGTGTACAATTCTTCAATTATATCTCCTGGAGACAGAAAGAGAGTATTAAGAGCTACGATGAAGTTACCCAGGAGACGTAAAAAGCTTGAAGCACCTGGTATTTCTAGGAGGTCTCCCATCCAAGTACTGACCAGGCCCTGCCCCGTTTAGCTTCCGAGATCTTCCGAGATCGGCCGCGTTCAGGACGGTGTGGCCGCAAGCCGAGAGGCCTGGCTGCATGATGTCTCTTAAAGGCTGGCGGGTATTGACGGAACTTCCAGAAAAAATAATAAAGAAAAAGAAAAATGGAGGGAAAAATATCAGTGCAGCAATGGGTGTTGAAAGTAGCCAGGTACGTGTACAATACTTCAATTATATCTCCTCCAGACAGAAAGAGAGTATTAAGAGCTACGATAAACTTACCCAGCAGACGTAAAAAGCTTGCAGCACCTGGTATTTCCAGGAGGTCTCCCATCCAAGTACTGATCAGGCCCTGCCCCATTCAGTTTCCGAGATCTTACGAGATCAGACGCGTTCAGGTCGGTGTGGCCGCAAGCCGAGACGCCTGGCTGCATGATGTCTCTTAAAGGCTGGCGGGTATTGACGGAACTGCCAGCAAAAAAAAAAAAAAAAAAAAAAAAAAAAAAGAAAAATGGACGGATAAATATCAGTGCAGCAAAGGGTGTTGACAGTAGCTGGGTACGTGTACAATACTTCAATTATATCTCTTCCAGACAGATAGAGAGTATTAAGAGCTACGATAAAGTTACCCAGGAGACGTAAAAGCTTGCAGCACCAGGTATTTCCAGGAGGTCTCACATTCAAGTACTGACCAGGTCCTGCCCCGTTTAGCTTCCGAGATCTGACGAGATCGGGCGCGTTCAGGATGGTGTGGCCGCAAGCCGAGACGCCTGGCTGCATGATGTCTCTTAAAGGCTGGCGGGTATTGACGGAACTGCCAGCAAATAAAAAAAAGAAAAATAGAGGGAAAAATACCAGTGCAGCAAAGGCTGTTGAAAGTAGCCGGGTACGTGTACAATTCCTCAATTATAACACCTCCAGACAGATAGAGAGTATTAAGAGCTACGATGAAGTTACCCAGGAGACGTAAAAAGCTTGCAGCACCAGGTATTTCCTGGAGGTCTCCCATCCAAGTACTGATCAGGCCCTGCCCCGTTTAGCTTCCGAGATCTGACGAGATCAGGCGCGTTCAGGACAATGTGGCCGCAAGCCAAGAGGCCTGGCTGCATGATGTCTCTTAAAGGCTGGAGGATATTGACGGAACTTCCAGAAAAATTAATAAAGAAAAAGAAAAATGGAGGGAAAAATATCAGTGCAGCAATGGGTGTTGAAAGTAGCCGGGTACGTGTACAATTCTTCAATTATATCTCCTGGAGACAGAAAGAGAGTATTAAGAGCTACGATGAAGTTACCCAGGAGACGTAAAAAGTTTGCAGCACCTGGTATTTCTAGGAGGTCTCCCATCCAAATACTGACCAGGCCCTGTCCCGTTTAGCTTCCGAGATCTGACAAGATCGGGCGCGTTCAAGATGGTGTGGCCGCAAGCCAAGATGCCTGGCTGTATGATGTCTCTTAAAGGCTGGCGGGTATTGACGGAACTGCCAGCAAAAAAAAAAAGAAAAATAGAGGGAAATATACCAGTGCAGCAAAGGGTGTTGAAAGTAGCCGGGTACGTGTACAATTCTTCAATTATATCTCCTGGAGACAGAAAGAGAGTATTAAGAGCTACGATGAAGTTACCCAGGAGACGTAAAAAGCTTGCAGCACCTGGTATTTCTAGGAGGTCTCCCATCCAAGTACTGACCAGGCCCTGCCCCGTTTAGCTTCCGAGATCTGACGAGATCGGGCGCATTCAGGACGGTGTGGCCACAAGCCGAAAGGCCTGGCTGCATGATGTCTCTTAAAGGTTGGCGGGTATTGACGGAACTTCCAGCAAAAAAAAAAAAGAAAAAAAGAAAAAAGAAAAATGGATGGAAAAATATCAGTGCAGCAAAGGGTGTTGACAGTAGCTGGATATGTGTACAATACTTCAATTATATCTCCTCCAGACAGAGAGAGAGTATTAAGAGCTACGATAAAGTTACCCAGGAGACGTAAAAGCTTGCAGCACTAGGTATTTCCAGGAGGTCTCACTTTCATGTACTGACCAGGTCCTGCCCCGTTTAGCTTCCGAGATCTGACGAGATCGGGCGCGTTCAGGATGGTGTGGCCGCAAGCCGAGATGCCTGGCTGCATGATGTCTCTTAAAGGCTGGCGGGTATTGACGGAACTGCCAGCAAAAAAAAAAAGAAAATTAGAGGGAAATATACCAGTGCAGCAAAGGGTGTTGAAAGTAGCCGGGTACGTGTACAATTCTTCAATTATATCTCCTGGAGACAGAAAGAGAGTATTAAGAGCTACGATGTAGTTACCCAGGAGACGTAAAAAGCTTGCAGCACCGGGTATTTCTAGGAGGTCTCCCATCCAAGTACTGACCAGGGCTGGCCCCGTTTAGCTTCCGAGATCTGACGAGATCGGGCGCATTCAGGACGGTGTGGCCACAAGCCGAAAGGCCTGGCTGCATGATGTCTCTTAAAGGTTGGCGGGTATTGACGGAACTTCCAGCAAAAAAAAAAAAAAAAAAAGAAAAATGGATGGAAAAATATCAGTGCAGCAAATGGTGTTGACAGTAGCTGGGTACGTGTACAATACTTCAATTATATCTCCTCCAGACAGAGAGAGAGTATTAAGAGCTACGATAAAGTTACCCAGGAGACGTAAAAGCTTGCAGCACTAGGTATTTCCAGGAGGTCTCACTTTCATGTACTGACCAGGTCCTGCCCCGTTTAGCTTCCGAGATCTGACGAGATCGGGCGCGTTCAGGATGGTGTGGCCGCAAGCCGAGATGCCTGGCTGCATGATGTCTCTTAAAGGCTGGCGGGTATTGACGGAACTGGCAGCAAAAAAAAAAAGAAAAATAGAGGGAAATATACCAGTGCAGCAAAGGGTGTTGAAAGTAGCCGGGTACGTGTACAATTCTTCAATTATATCTCCTGGAGACAGAAAGAGAGTATTAAGAGCTACGATGAAGTTACCCAGGAGACGTAAAAAGCTTGAAGCACCTGGTATTTCTAGGAGGTCTCCCATCCAAGTACTGACCAGGCCCTGCCCCGTTTAGCTTCCGAGATCTTCCGAGATCGGGCACGTTCAGGACGGTGTGGCCGCAAGCCAAGAGGCCTGGCTGCATGATGTCTCTTAAAGGCTGGCGGGTATTGACGGAACTGCCAGCAAAAAAAAAAAAAAAAAAAAAAAAAAAGAAAAATGGACGGAAAAATATCAGTGCAGCAAAGGGTGTTGACAGTAGCTGGGTACGTGTACAATACTTCAATTATATCTCTTCCAGACAGATAGAGAGTATTAAGAGCTACGATAAAGTTACCCAGGAGACGTAAAAGCTTGCAGCACCAGGTATTTCCAGGAGGTCTCACATTCAAGTACTGACCAGGTCCTGCCCCGTTTAGCTTCCGAGATCTGACGAGATCGGGCGCGTTCAGGATGGTGTGGCCGCAAGCCGAGACGCCTGGCTGCATGATGTCTCTTAAAGGCTGGCGGGTATTGACGGAACTGCCAGCAAATAAAAAAAAGAAAAATAGAGGGAAAAATACCAGTGCAGCAAAGGCTGTTGAAAGTAGCCGGGTACGTGTACAATTCCTCAATTATAACACCTCCAGACAGATAGAGAGTATTAAGAGCTACGATGAAGTTACCCAGGAGACGTAAAAAGCTTGCAGCACCAGGTATTTCCTGGAGGTCTCCCATCCAAGTACTGATCAGGCCCTGCCCCGTTTAGCTTCCGAGATCTGACGAGATCAGGCGCGTTCAGGACAATGTGGCCGCAAGCCAAGAGGCCTGGCTGCATGATGTCTCTTAAAGGCTGGCGGATATTGACGGAATTTCCAGAAAAATTAATAAAGAAAAAGAAAAATGGAGGGAAAAATATCAGTGCAGCAATGGGTGTTGAAAGTAGCCGGGTACGTGTACAATACTTCAATTATATCTCCTCCAGACAGAAAGAGAGTATTAAGAGCTACGATGAAGTTACCCAGGAGACGTAAAAGCTTGCAGCACCTGGTATTTCTAGGAGGTCTCACTTTCATGTACTGACCAGGTCCTGCCCCGTTTAGCTTCCGAGATCTGACGAGATCGGGCGCGTTCAGGATGGTGTGGCCGCAAGCCGAGATGCCTGGCTGCATGATGTCTCTTAAAGGCTGGCGGGTATTGACGGAACTGCCAGCAAAAAAAAAAAAGAAAAATAGAGGGAAATATACCAGTGCAGCAAAGGGTGTTGAAAGTAGCCGGGTACGTGTACAATTCTTCAATTATATCTCCTCCAGACAGAAAGAGAGTATTAAGAGCTACGATGAAGTTACCCAGGAGACGTAAAAAGCTTGCAGCACCTGGCATTTCCAGGAGGTCTCCCATCCAAGTGCTGACCAGGCCCTGCCCCGTTTAGCTTCCGAGATCAGACGAGATCGGGCGCATTCAGGACGGTGTGGCCGCAAGCCAAGAGGCCTGGCTGCATGATGTCTATTAATGGTTGGCGGGTTTTGACGGAACATCCAGCAAATAAAAAAAAAGATAAATGGTGGTAAAAATATCAGTGCAGCAAAGGGTGTTGAAAGTAGCCGGGTACGTGTACAATACTTCAATTATATCTCCTCCAGACAGATAGAGAGTATAAAGAGCTACGATAAAGTTACCCAGGAGACGTAAAAGCTTGCAGCACTAGGTATTTCCAGGAGGTCTCACATTCAAGTACTGACCAGGTCCTGCCCCGTTTAGCTTCCGAGATCTGACGATACCATGCGCGTTCAGGACGGTGTGGCCGAAAGCCGAGAGGCCCGGCTGCATGATGTCTCTTTAAGGCTGGCGGGTATTGACGGAACTTCCAGGAAAAAAAAAAGAAAAAAGAAAAATGGAGGGAAAAATATCAGTGCAGCAAAGGGTTTTGAAAGTAGCCGGGTACGTGTACAATTCTTCAATTATATCTCCTGGAGACAGAAAGAGAGTATTAAGAGCTACGATGAAGTTACCCAGGAGACGTAAAAAGCTTGCAGCACCGGGTATTTCTAGGAGGTCTCCCATCCAAGTACTGACCAGGCCCGGCCCCGTTTAGCTTCCGAGATCTGACGAGATCGGGCGCATTCAGGACGGTGTGGCCACAAGCCGAAAGGCCTGGCTGCATGATGTCTCTTAAAGGTTGGCGGGTATTGACGGAACTTCCAGCAAAAAAAAAAAAAAAAAAAGAAAAATGGATGGAAAAATATCAGTGCAGCAAATGGTGTTGACAGTAGCTGGGTACGTGTACAATACTTCAATTATATCTCCTCCAGACAGAGAGAGAGTATTAAGAGCTACGATAAAGTTACCCAGGAGACGTAAAAGCTTGCAGCACTAGGTATTTCCAGGAGGTCTCACTTTCATGTACTGACCAGGTCCTGCCCCGTTTAGCTTCCGAGATCTGACGAGATCGGGCGCGTTCAGGATGGTGTGGCCGCAAGCCGAGATGCCTGGCTGCATGATGTCTCTTAAAGGCTGGCGGGTATTGACGGAACTGGCAGCAAAAAAAGAAAAATAGAGGGAAATATACCAGTGCAGCAAAGGGTGTTGAAAGTAGCCGGGTACGTGTACAATTCTTCAATTATATCTCCTGGAGACAGAAAGAGAGTATTAAGAGCTACGATGAAGTTACCCAGGAGACGTAAAAAGCTTGCAGCACCTGGTATTTCTAGGAGGTCTCCCATCCAAGTACTGACCAGGCCCTGCCCCGTTTAGCTTCCGAGATCTGACGAGATCGGGCGCGTTCAGGACGGTGTGGCCGCAAGCCGAGATGCCTGGCTGCATGATGTCTCTTAAAGGCTGGCGGGTATTGACGGAACTGCCAGCAAAAAAAAAAAGAAAAATAGAGGGAAATATACCAGTGCAGCAAAGGGTGTTGAAAGTAGCCGGGTACGTGTACAATTCTTCAATTATATCTCCTGGAGACAGAAAGAGAGTATTAAGAGCTACGATGAAGTTACCCAGGAGACGTAAAAAGCTTGCAGCACCTGGTATTTCTAGGAGGTCTCCCATCCAAGTACTGACCAGGCCCTGCCCCGTTTAGCTTCCGAGATCTTCCGAGATCGGCCGCGTTCAGGACGGTGTGGCCGCAAGCCGAGAGGCCTGGCTGCATGATGTCTCTTAAAGGCTGGCGGGTATTGACGGAACTTCCAGAAAAAATAATAAAGAAAAAGAAAAATGGAGGGAAAAATATCAGTGCAGCAATGGGTGTTGAAAGTAGCCAGGTACGTGTACAATACTTCAATTATATCTCCTCCAGACAGAAAGAGAGTATTAAGAGCTACGATAAACTTACCCAGCAGACGTAAAAAGCTTGCAGCACCTGGTATTTCCAGGAGGTCTCCCATCCAAGTACTGATCAGGCCCTGCCCCATTCAGTTTCCGAGATCTTACGAGATCAGACGCGTTCAGGACGGTGTGGCCGCAAGCCGAGACGCCTGGCTGCATGATGTCTCTTAAAGGCTGGCGGGTATTGACGGAACTGCCAGCAAAAAAAAAAAAAAAAAAAAAAAAAAAAAGAAAAATGGACGGATAAATATCAGTGCAGCAAAGGGTGTTGACAGTAGCTGGGTACGTGTACAATACTTCAATTATATCTCTTCCAGACAGATAGAGAGTATTAAGAGCTACGATAAAGTTACCCAGGAGACGTAAAAGCTTGCAGCACCAGGTATTTCCAGGAGGTCTCACATTCAAGTACTGACCAGGTCCTGCCCCGTTTAGCTTCCGAGATCTGACGAGATCGGGCGCGTTCAGGATGGTGTGGCCGCAAGCCGAGACGCCTGGCTGCATGATGTCTCTTAAAGGCTGGCGGGTATTGACGGAACTGCCAGCAAATAAAAAAAAGAAAAATAGAGGGAAAAATACCAGTGCAGCAAAGGCTGTTGAAAGTAGCCGGGTACGTGTACAATTCCTCAATTATAACACCTCCAGACAGATAGAGAGTATTAAGAGCTACGATGAAGTTACCCAGGAGACGTAAAAAGCTTGCAGCACCAGGTATTTCCTGGAGGTCTCCCATCCAAGTACTGATCAGGCCCTGCCCCGTTTAGCTTCCGAGATCTGACGAGATCAGGCGCGTTCAGGACAATGTGGCCGCAAGCCAAGAGGCCTGGCTGCATGATGTCTCTTAAAGGCTGGAGGATATTGACGGAACTTCCAGAAAAATTAATAAAGAAAAAGAAAAATGGAGGGAAAAATATCAGTGCAGCAATGGGTGTTGAAAGTAGCCGGGTACGTGTACAATTCTTCAATTATATCTCCTCCAGACAGAAAGAGAGTATTAAGAGCTACGATGAAGTTACCCAGGAGACGTAAAAAGTTTGCAGCACCTGGTATTTCTAGGAGGTCTCCCATCCAAATACTGACCAGGCCCTGTCCCGTTTAGCTTCCGAGATCTGACAAGATCGGGCGCGTTCAAGATGGTGTGGCCGCAAGCCAAGATGCCTGGCTGCATGATGTCTCTTAAAGGCTGGCGGGTATTGACGGAACTGCCAGCAAAAAAAAAAAGAAAAATAGAGGGAAATATACCAGTGCAGCAAAGGGTGTTGAAAGTAGCCGGGTACGTGTACAATTCTTCAATTATATCTCCTGGAGACAGAAAGAGAGTATTTAGAGCTACGATGAAGTTACCCAGGAGACGTAAAAAGCTTGCAGCACCTGGTATTTCTAGGAGGTCTCCCATCCAAGTACTGACCAGGCCCTGCCCCGTTTAGCTTCCGAGATCTGACGAGATCGGGCGCATTCAGGACGGTGTGGCCACAAGCCGAAAGGCCTGGCTGCATGATGTCTCTTAAAGGTTGGCGGGTATTGACGGAACTTCCAGCAAAAAAAAAAAAGAAAAAAAGAAAAAAGAAAAATGGATGGAAAAATATCAGTGCAGCAAAGGGTGTTGACAGTAGCTGGATATGTGTACAATACTTCAATTATATCTCCTCCAGACAGAGAGAGAGTATTAAGAGCTACGATAAAGTTACCCAGGAGACGTAAAAGTTTGCAGCACTAGGTATTTCCAGGAGGTCTCACTTTCATGTACTGACCAGGTCCTGCCCCGTTTAGCTTCCGAGATCTGACGAGATCGGGCGCGTTCAGGATGGTGTGGCCGCAAGCCGAGATGCCTGGCTGCATGATGTCTCTTAAAGGCTGGCGGGTATTGACGGAACTGCCAGCAAAAAAAAAAAGAAAATTAGAGGGAAATATACCAGTGCAGCAAAGGGTGTTGAAAGTAGCCGGGTACGTGTACAATTCTTCAATTATATCTCCTGGAGACAGAAAGAGAGTATTAAGAGCTACGATGTAGTTACCCAGGAGACGTAAAAAGCTTGCAGCACCGGGTATTTCTAGGAGGTCTCCCATCCAAGTACTGACCAGGCCCGGCCCCGTTTAGCTTCCGAGATCTGACGAGATCGGGCGCATTCAGGACGGTGTGGCCACAAGCCGAAAGGCCTGGCTGCATGATGTCTCTTAAAGGTTGGCGGGTATTGACGGAACTTCCAGCAAAAAAAAAAAAAAAAAAAGAAAAATGGATGGAAAAATATCAGTGCAGCAAATGGTGTTGACAGTAGCTGGGTACGTGTACAATACTTCAATTATATCTCCTCCAGACAGAGAGAGAGTATTAAGAGCTACGATAAAGTTACCCAGGAGACGTAAAAGCTTGCAGCACTAGGTATTTCCAGGAGGTCTCACTTTCATGTACTGACCAGGTCCTGCCCCGTTTAGCTTCCGAGATCTGACGAGATCGGGCGCGTTCAGGATGGTGTGGCCGCAAGCCGAGATGCCTGGCTGCATGATGTCTCTTAATGGCTGGCGGGTATTGACGGAACTGGCAGCAAAAAAAGAAAAATAGAGGGAAATATACCAGTGCAGCAAAGGGTGTTGAAAGTAGCCGGGTACGTGTACAATTCTTCAATTATATCTCCTGGAGACAGAAAGAGAGTATTAAGAGCTACGATGAAGTTACCCAGGAGACGTAAAAAGCTTGAAGCACCTGGTATTTCTAGGAGGTCTCCCATCCAAGTACTGACCAGGCCCTGCCCCGTTTAGCTTCCGAGATCTGACGAGATCGGGCGCGTTCAGGACGGTGTGGGCGCAAGCCGAGATGCCTGGCTGCATGATGTCTCTTAAAGGCTGGCGGGTATTGACGGAACTGCCAGCAAAAAAAAAAAGAAAAATAGAGGGAAATATACCAGTGCAGCAAAGGGTGTTGAAAGTAGCCGGGTACGTGTACAATTCTTCAATTATATCTCCTGGAGACAGAAAGAGAGTATTAAGAGCTACGATGAAGTTACCCAGGAGACGTAAAAAGCTTGCAGCACCTGGTATTTCTAGGAGGTCTCCCATCCAAGTACTGACCAGGCCCTGCCCCGTTTAGCTTCCGAGATCTTCCGAGATCGGGCACGTTCAGGACGGTGTGGCCGCAAGCCAAGAGGCCTGGCTGCATGATGTCTCTTAAAGGCTGGCGGGTATTGACGGAACTGCCAGCAAAAAAAAAAAAAAAAAAAAAAAAAAAAAGAAAAATGGACGGAAAAATATCAGTGCAGCAAAGGGTGTTGACAGTAGCTGGGTACGTGTACAATACTTCAATTATATCTCTTCCAGACAGATAGAGAGTATTAAGAGCTACGATAAAGTTACCCAGGAGACGTAAAAGCTTGCAGCACCAGGTATTTCCAGGAGGTCTCACATTCAAGTACTGACCAGGTCCTGCCCCGTTTAGCTTCCGAGATCTGACGAGATCGGGCGCGTTCAGGATGGTGTGGCCGCAAGCCGAGACGCCTGGCTGCATGATGTCTCTTAAAGGCTGGCGGGTATTGACGGAACTGCCAGCAAATAAAAAAAAGAAAAATAGAGGGAAAAATACCAGTGCAGCAAAGGCTGTTGAAAGTAGCCGGGTACGTGTACAATTCCTCAATTATAACACCTCCAGACAGATAGAGAGTATTAAGAGCTACGATGAAGTTACCCAGGAGACGTAAAAAGCTTGCAGCACCAGGTATTTCCTGGAGGTCTCCCATCCAAGTACTGATCAGGCCCTGCCCCGTTTAGCTTCCGAGATCTGACGAGATCAGGCGCGTTCAGGACAATGTGGCCGCAAGCCAAGAGGCCTGGCTGCATGATGTCTCTTAAAGGCTGGCGGATATTGACGGAACTTCCAGAAAAATTAATAAAGAAAAAGAAAAATGGAGGGAAAAATATCAGTGCAGCAATGGGTGTTGAAAGTAGCCGGGTACGTGTACAATACTTCAATTATATCTCCTCCAGACAGAAAGAGAGTATTAAGAGCTACGATGAAGTTACCCAGGAGACGTAAAAGCTTGCAGCACCTGGTATTTCTAGGAGGTCTCACTTTCATGTACTGACCAGGCCCTGCCCCGTTTAGCTTCCGAGATCTGACGAGATCGGGCGCATTCAGGACGGTGTGGCCGCAAGCCAAGAGGCCTGGCTGCATGATGTCTATTAATGGTTGGCGGGTTTTGACGGAACATCCAGCAAATAAAAAAAAAGAGAAATGGTGGTAAAAATATCAGTGCAGCAAAGGGTGTTGAAAGTAGCCGGGTACGTGTACAATACTTCAATTATATCTCCTCCAGACAGATAGAGAGTATAAAGAGCTACGATAAAGTTACCCAGGAGACGTAAAAGCTTGCAGCACTAGGTATTTCCAGGAGGTCTCACATTCAAGTACTGACCAGGTCCTGCCCCGTTTAGCTTCCGAGATCTGACGATATCATGCGCGTTCAGGACGGTGTGGCCGAAAGCCGAGAGGCCCGGCTGCATGATGTCTCTTTAAGGCTGGCGGGTATTGACGGAACTTCCAGGAAAAAAAAAAGAAAAAAGAAAAATGGAGGGAAAAATATCAGTGCAGCAAAGGGTTTTGAAAGTAGCCGGGTACGTGTACAATTCTTCAATAATATCTCCTACAGACTGAAAGAGAGTATTAAGAGCTATGATGAAGTTACCCAGGAGACGTAAAAAGCTTGCAGCACCTGGTATTTCCAGGAGGTCACCCATCCAAGTACTGACCAGGCCCTGCCCCGTTAGCTTCCGACATTTGACGAGATCGGGCGCGTTCGGGATGGTGTGGCCGCAAGCCAAGAGGCCTGGCTGCATGATGTCTCTTAAAGGCTGGCGGGTATTGACGGAACTTCCAGCAAAAAAAAAAAAAAAAAAAAATGGAAAATGGAGGGAAAAGTATCAGTGCAGCAAAGGCTGTTGAAAGTAGCAGGGTACGTGTACAATACTTCAATTATATCTCCTCCAGACAGATAGAGAGTATTAAGAGCTACGATGAAGTTTCCCAGGAGACGTAAAAAGCTTGCAGCACCAGGTATTTCCAGGCGGTCTCCCATCTAAGTATTGACCAGGCCCTGCCCCGTTTAGCTTCCGAGATCTGACGAGATCGGGCGTGTTCAGGACGGTGTGGCCGCAAGCCAAGAGGCCTGGCTGCATGATGTCTCTTAAAGGCTGGCGGGTATTGACGGAACTTCCAGCAAAAAATAAAAAATAAATAAATAGAAAAATGGAGGGAAAAATATCAGTGCAGGACACGGTGTTGAAAGTAGCCGGGTACATGTACAATTCTTCAATTATATCTCCTCCAGACTGAATGAGAGTATTAAGAGCTACGCTGAAGTTACCCAGGAGATGTTAAAAGCTTGCAGCACCTGGTATTTCCAGGAGGTCACCCATCCAATTACTGACCAGGCCCTGCCCAGTTTTTCTTCCGAGATCTGACGAGATCTTGTGTCTTCAGGACGGTGTGGCCTCAAGCCAAGAGGCCTGGCTGCATGATGTCTCTTAAAGGCTGGCGGATATTGACGGAACTTCCAGAAAAAATAATAAAGAAAAAGAAAAATGGAGGGAAAAATATCAGTGCAGCAATGGGTGTTGAAAGTAGCCGGGTACGTGTACAATACTTCAATTATATCTCCTCCAGACAGAAAGAGAGTATTAAGAGCTACGATAAACTTACCCAGCAGACGTAAAAAGCTTGCAGCACCTGGTATTTCCAGGAGGTCTCCCATCCAAGTACTGATCAGGCCCTGCCCCATTCAGTTTCCGAGATCTTACGAGATCGGACGCGTTCAGGACGGTGTGGCCGCAAGCCGAGACGCCTGGCTGCATGATGTCTCTTAAAGGCTGGCGGGTATTGACGAAACTGCCAGCAAAAAAAAAAAAAAAAAATGGACGGAAAAATATCAGTGCAGCAAAGGGTGTTGACAGTAGCTGGGTACGTGTACAATACTTCAATTATATCTCTTCCAGACAGATAGAGAGTATTAAGAGCTACGATAAAGTTACCCAGGAGACGTAAAAGCTTGCAGCACCAGGTATTTCCAGGAGGTCTCACATTCAAGTACTGACCAGGTCCTGCCCCGTTTAGCTTCCGAGATCTGACGAGATCAGGCGCGTTCAGGATGGTGTGGCCGCAAGCCGAGACGCCTGGCTGCATGATGTTTCTTAAAGGCTGGCGGGTATTGACGGAACTGCCAGCAAATAAAAAAAAGAAAAATAGAGGGAAAAATACCAGTGCAGCAAAGGCTGTTGAAAGTAGCCGGGTACGTGTACAATTCCTCAATTATAACACCTCCAGACAGATAGAGAGTATTAAGAGCTACGATGAAGTTACCCAGGAGACGTAAAAAGCTTGCAGCACCAGGTATTTCCTGGAGGTCTCCCATCCAAGTACTGATCAGGCCCTGCCCCGTTTAGCTTCCGAGATCTGACGAGATCAGGCGCGTTCAGGACAATGTGGCCGCAAGCCAAGAGGACTGGCTGCATGATGTCTCTTAAAGGCTGGCGGATATTGACGGAACTTCCAGAAAAATTAATAAAGAAAAAGAAAAATGGAGGGAAAAATATCAGTGCAGCAATGGGTGTTGAAAGTAGCCGGGTACGTGTACAATACTTCAATTATATCTCCTCCAGACAGAAAGAGAGTATTAAGAGCTACGATGAAGTTACCCAGGAGACGTAAAAGGCTTGCAGCACCTGTTATTTCTCGGAGATCTCCCATCCAAGTACTGACCAGGCCCTGCCCCGTTTAGCTTCCGAGATCTGACGACATCTGGCGCATTCAGGACGGTGTGGCCGCAAGCCGAGAGGCCTGGCTGCATGATGTCTCTTAAAGGTTGGCGGGTATTGACGGAACTTCCAGCAAAAAAAAAAAAAAAAAAAGAAAAATGGATGGAAAAATATCAGTGCAGCAAAGGGTGTTGACAGTAGCTGGATACGTGTACAATACTTCAATTATATCTCCTCCAGACAGAGAGAGAGTATTAAGAGCTACTATAAAGTTACCCAGGAGACGTAAAAGCTTGCAGCACTAGGTATTTCCAGGAGGTCTCTCATTCATGTACTGACCAGGTCCTGCCCCGTTTAGCTTCCGAGATCTGACGAGATCGGGCGCGTTCAGGATGGTGTGGCCGCAAGCCGAGATGCCTGGCTGCATGATGTCTCTTAAAGGCTGGCGGGTATTGACGGAACTGCCAGCAAATAAATAAAAGAAAAATAGAGGGAAAAATACCAGTGCAGCAAAGGCTGTTGAAAGTAGCCGGGTACGTGTACAATTCCTCAATTATAACACCTCCAGACAGATAGAGAGTATTAAGAGCTACGATGAAGTTACCCAGGAGACGTAAAAAGCTTGCAGCACCAGGTATTTCCTGGAGGTCTCCCATCCAAGTACTGATCAGGTCCTGCCCCGTTTAGCTTCCGAGATCTGACGAGATCTGGCGCGTTCAGGACAATGTGGCCGCAAGCCAAGAGGCCTGGCTGCATGATGTCTCTTAAAGGCTGGCGGGTATTGACGGAACTTCCAGCAAAAAAAAAAAAAAAAAAAAGAAAAATGGAGGGAAAAATATCAGTGCAGCTAAGGCTGTTGAAAGTAGCCGGGTACGTGTACAACTCTTCAATTATATCTCCTCCAGACAGAAAGAGAGAATTAAGAGCTACGATGAAGTTACCCAGGAGACGTAAAAAGTTTGCAGCACCTCGTATTTCCAGAAGGTCACCCATAAAAGTACTGACCAGGCCCTGCCCCGTTTAAATTCTGAGATCTGACGAGATCGGGCGCGTTCAGGACGGTGTGGCCGCAAGCCGAGAGGCCTGGCTGCATGATGTCTCTTAATGGCTGGCGGGTATTGACAGAACTTCCAGCAAAAAAAAAAACAAAAAAAAAAAAGAAAAAGAAAAATGGAGGGAAAAATATCAGTGCAGTAATGGGTTTTGAAAGTAGCCGGGTACGTGTACAATTCTTCAATTATATCTCCTCCGGACAGAAAGAGAGTATTAAGAGCTACGATGAAGTTACCCAGGAGACGTAAAAAGCTTGCAGCACCTGGCATTTCTAGGAGGTCACCCATCCAAGTACTGACCAGGCCCTGCCCCGTTTAAATTCCAAGATCTGATGAGATCGGGGGCGTTCAGGACGGTGTGGCTGCAAGCCAAGAGGCCTGGCTGCATGATGTCTCTTAATGGTTGGCGGGTTTTGACGGAACATCCAACAAATAAAAAAAAAGAGAAATGGTGGTAAAAATACCAGTGCAGCAAAGGCTGTTGAAAGTAGCCGGGTACGTGTACAATTCCTCAATTATAACACCTCCAGACAGATAGAGAGTATTAAGAGCTACGATGAAGTTACCCAGGAGACGTAAAAAGCTTGCAGCACCTGGTATTTCCAGGAGGACACCCATCCAAGTACTGACCAGGCCCTGCCCCACTCAGTTTCCGAGATCTTACGAGATCGGACGCGTTCAGGACGGTGTGGCCGCAAGCCGAGATGCCTGGCTGCATGATGTCTCTTAAAGGCTGGCGGGTATTGACGGAACTGCCAGCAATAAAAAAAAGAGAAATGGAGGGAGAAATACCAGTGCAGCAAAGGGTGTTGAAAGTAGCCGGGTACGTGTACAATACTTGAATTATATCTCCTCCAGACAGAAAGAGAGTATTAAGAGCTACGATGAAGTTACCCAGGAGACGTAAAAGCTTGCAGCACCAGGTATTTCCAGGAGGTCTCACATTCAAGTACTGACCAGGTCCTGCCCCGTTTAGCTTCCGAGATCTGACGAGATCGGGCGCGTTCAGGATGGTGTGGCCGCAAGCCGAGACGCCTGGCTGCATGATGTCTCTTAAAGGCTGGCGGGTATTGACGGAACTGCCAGCAAAAAAAAAAAAGAAAAATAGAGGGAAAAATACCAGTGCAGCAAAGGCTGATGAAAGTAGCCGGGTACGTGTACAATTCCTCAATTATAACACCTCCAGACAGATAGAGAGTATTAAGAGCTACGATGAAGTTTCCCAGGAGACGTAAAAAGCTTGCAGCACCAGGTATTTCCTGGAGGTCTCCCATCCAAGTACTGATCAGGCCCTGCCCCGTTTAGCTTCCGAGATCTAACGAGATCAGGCGCGTTCAGGACAAAGTGGCCGCAAGCCAAGAGGCCTGGCTGCATGATGTCTCTTAAAGGCTGGCGGGTATTGACGGAACTTCCAGCAAAAAAAAAAAAAAAAAAAAAAAAGAAAAATGGAGGGAAAAATATCAGTGCAGCAAAGGCTGTTGAAAGTAGCCGGGTATGTGTACAATTCTTCAATTATATCTCCTCCAGACAGAAAGAGAGAATTAAGAGCTACGATGAAGTTACCCAGGAGACGTAAAAAGTTTGCAGCACCTCGTATTTCCAGAAGGTCACCCATAAAAGTACTGACCAGGCCCTGCCCCGTTTAAATTCCGAGATCTGACGAGATCGGGCGCGTTCAGGACGGTGTGGCCGCAAGCCGAGAGGCCTGGCTGCATGATGTCTCTTAATGGCTGGCGGGTATTGACGGAACTTCCAGCAAAAAAATAAAATAAAAAGAAAAATGGAGGGAAAAATATCAGTGCAGCAAAGGGTGTTGAAAGTAGCCTAGTACGTGTACAATTCTTCAATTATATCTCCTCCAGACAGAAAGAGATTATTAAGAGCTACGATGAAGTTACCCAGGAGACGTAAAAGGCTTGCAGCACCTGGTATTTCTCGGAGATCTCCCATCTAAGTACTGACCAGGCCCTGCCCCGTTTAGCTTCTGAGATCTGACGAGATCTGGCGCATTCAGGACGGTGTGGCCGCAAGCCGAGAGGCCTGGCTGCATGATGTCTCTTAAAGGTTGGCGGGTATTGACGGAACTTCCAGCAAAAAAAAAAAAAAAAAAAGAAAAATGGATGGAAAAATATCAGTGCAGCAAAGGGTGTTGACAGTAGCTGGATACGTGTACAATACTTCAATTATATCTCCTCCAGACAGAGAGAGAGTATTAAGAGCTACGATGAAGTTACCCAGGAGACGTAAAAAGTTTGCAGCACCTCGTATTTCCAGAAGGTCACCCATAAAAGTACTGACCAGGCCCTGCCCCGTTTAAATTCTGAGATCTGACGAGATCGGGCGCGTTCAGGACGGTGTGGCCGCAAGCCGAGAGGCCTGGCTGCATGATGTCTCTTAATGGCTGGCGGGTATTGACAGAACTTCCAGCAAAAAAAAAAACAAAAAAAAAAAAGAAAAAGAAAAATGGAGGGAAAAATATCAGTGCAGTAATGGGTTTTGAAAGTAGCCGGGTACGTGTACAATTCTTCAATTATATCTCCTCCGGACAGAAAGAGAGTATTAAGAGCTACGATGAAGTTACCCAGGAGACGTAAAAAGCTTGCAGCACCTGGCATTTCTAGGAGGTCACCCATCCAAGTACTGACCAGGCCCTGCCCCGTTTAAATTCCAAGATCTGATGAGATCGGGGGCGTTCAGGACGGTGTGGCTGCAAGCCAAGAGGCCTGGCTGCATGATGTCTCTTAATGGTTGGCGGGTTTTGACGGAACATCCAACAAATAAAAAAAAAGAGAAATGGTGGTAAAAATACCAGTGCAGCAAAGGCTGTTGAAAGTAGCCGGGTACGTGTACAATTCCTCAATTATAACACCTCCAGACAGATAGAGAGTATTAAGAGCTACGATGAAGTTACCCAGGAGACGTAAAAAGCTTGCAGCACCTGGTATTTCCAGGAGGACACCCATCCAAGTACTGACCAGGCCCTGCCCCACTCAGTTTCCGAGATCTTACGAGATCGGACGCGTTCAGGACGGTGTGGCCGCAAGCCGAGATGCCTGGCTGCATGATGTCTCTTAAAGGCTGGCGGGTATTGACGGAACTGCCAGCAATAAAAAAAAGAGAAATGGAGGGAGAAATACCAGTGCAGCAAAGGGTGTTGAAAGTAGCCGGGTACGTGTACAATACTTGAATTATATCTCCTCCAGACAGAAAGAGAGTATTAAGAGCTACGATGAAGTTACCCAGGAGACGTAAAAGCTTGCAGCACCAGGTATTTCCAGGAGGTCTCACATTCAAGTACTGACCAGGTCCTGCCCCGTTTAGCTTCCGAGATCTGACGAGATCGGGCGCGTTCAGGATGGTGTGGCCGCAAGCCGAGACGCCTGGCTGCATGATGTCTCTTAAAGGCTGGCGGGTATTGACGGAACTGCCAGCAAAAAAAAAAAAGAAAAATAGAGGGAAAAATACCAGTGCAGCAAAGGCTGATGAAAGTAGCCGGGTACGTGTACAATTCCTCAATTATAACACCTCCAGACAGATAGAGAGTATTAAGAGCTACGATGAAGTTACCCAGGAGACGTAAAAGGCTTGCAGCACCTGGTATTTCTAGGAGGTCTCCCATCCAAGTACTGACCAGGCCCTGCCCCGTTTAGCTTCCGAGATCTGACGAGATCGGGCGCATTCAGGACGGTGTGGCCGCAAGCCGAGAGGCCTGGCTGCATTATGTCTCTTAAAGGTTGGCGGGTATTGACGGAACTTCCAGCAAAAAAAAAAAAAAAAAAGAAAAATGGATGGAAAAATATCAGTGCAGCAAAGGGTGTTGACAGTAGCTGGGTACGTGTACAATACTTCAATTATATCTCCTCCAGACAGATAGAGAGTATTAAGAGCTACGATAAAGTTACCCAGGAGACGTAAAAGCTTGCAGCACTAGGTATTTCCAGGAGGTCTCACATTCATGTACTGACCAGGTCCTGCCCCGTTTAGCTTCCGAGATCTGACGAGATCGGGCGCGTTCAGGATGGTGTGGCCGCAAGCCGAGATGCCTGGCTGCATGATGTCTCTTAAAGGCTGGCGGGTATTGACGGAACTGCCAGCAAAAAAAAAAAAGAAAAATAGAGGGAAATATACCAGTGCAGCAAAGGGTGTTGAAAGTAGCCGGGTACGTGTACAATTCTTCAATTATATCTCCTGGAGACAGAAAGAGAGTATTAAGAGCTACGATGAAGTTCCCCAGGAGACGTAAAAAGCTTGCAGCACCTGGTATTTCTAGGAGGTCTCCCATCCAAGTACTGACGAGCCCTTGCCCCGTTTAGCTTCCGAGATCTGATGAGATTGGGCGCGTTCAGGACGGTGTGGCCGCAAGCCAAGAGGCCTGGCTGCATGATGTCTCTTAAAGGCTGACGGGTATTGACGGAACTTCCAGCAAAAAAAAAATGGATAAAGAAAAATGGAGGGAAAAATATCAGTGCAGCAATGGGTGTTGAAAGTAGCCGGGTACGTTTACAATACTTCAATTATATCTCCTCCAGACAGAAAGAGAGTATTAAGAGCTACGATGAACTCACCTAAAGGATTATTAGGAACACCATACTAATACTGTGTTTGACCCCCTTTCGCCTTCAGAACTGCTTTAATTCTACGTGGCATTGCTTCAACAAGGTGCTGAAAGCATTCTTTAGAAATGTTGGCCCATATTGATAGGATAGCATCTTGCAGTTGATGGAGATTTGTGGGATGCACATCCAGGGCACGAAGCTCCCGTTCCACCACATCCCAAAGATGCTCCATTGGGTTGAGATCTGGTGACTGTGGGGGCCAGTTTAGTACAGTGAACTCATTGTCATGTTCAAGAAACCAATTTGAAATGATTCGACCTTTGTGACATGGTGCATTATCCTGCTGGAAGTAGCCATCAGAGGATGGGTACATGGTGGTCAAAAAGGGATGGACATGGTCAGAAACAATGCTCAGGTAGGCCGTAGCATTTAAACGATGCCCAATTGGTACTAAGGGGCCTAAAGTGTGCCAAGAAGACATCCCCCACACCATTACACCACCACCACCAGCCTGCACAGTGGTAACAAGACATGATGGATCCATGTTCTCATTCTGTTTTAGCCAAATTCTGACTCTACCATCTGAATGTCTCACCTCTTTTTCCTATTTGTAGTGGAGATGAGTGGTACCCGGTGGGGTCTTCTGCTGTTGTAGCCCATCCGCCTCAAGGTTGTACGTGTTGTGGCTTCACAAATGCTTTGCTGCATACCTCGTTTGTAACGAGTGGTTATTTCAGTCAAAGTTGCTCTTCTATCAGCTTGAATCAGTCGGCCCATTATCCTCTGACCTCTAGCATCAACAAGGCATTTTCGCCCACAGGACTGCCGCATACTGGATGTTTTTCCCTTTTCACACCATTCTTTGTAAACCCTAGAAATGGTTGTGCGTGAAAATCCCAGTAACTGAGCAGATTGTGAAATACTCAGACCGGCCCGTCTGGCACCAACAACCATGCCACGCTCAAAATTGCTTAAATCACCTTTCATTCCCATTCAGACATTCAGTTTGGAGTTCAGGAGATTGTCTTGACCAGGACCACACCCCTAAATGCATTGAAGCAACTGCCATGTGATTGGTTGATTAGATAATTGCATTAATGAGAAATTGAACAGGTGTTCCTAATAATCCTTTAGGTGAGTGTATATGTATGTATGTGTATGTATGTCCAATTGCTTTGACAATAAAAATGAAATGAATTGAGAGAGAGAGAGAGAGAGAGAGAGAGAGAGAGGAATATGAGCTCCTAAAAAACATTTGTTTTTATACATAAGCGGATTTAATTTGTGATTTACAAATGAATATATAGCACTATAAACATACACAGAAGACATGGAATAGAAATTCAGAAGAAAAAGTATTCAAAAAATAATAATTTTAAGAGAAACACAAAAAGAAGAAAGCAGAGAGACAGTTCAGGAAGAAAAGTCAGAAAAGAAAAGCTGAAGACAAGAATTGGAGGTAAGAGACAAATAATTAAACAAAAAAATATGTATTAATAAAATAAATAAGCATTCTCAGTAGTTGACTCAGCCAATGAAAATGCAGAGCTCCGATTTGAATAGAGTGACAGTAGGAGAGAGCCCAACTGCCACTGAGACTGATAGAAATCAATCGAACAGCAGTCTGACTGCAGAGCTGCCTTTTGAAATCCGATACCCTGAAGACATTCGCTCTGCACAGGCTAAGAAGGACTACAAACAAGCTGTGATGAGAGCATCTCCTGAGACCCTCATCCTAGACTACACCGGTAAAGGAGAAAACAGGGTCAAGAACAATCTACTGTTCTACACCGCCTTTCACAAAACTCTGTGCCAGACATACCCCAATAACAACAAGAGGGGCATTAGCAGAGGCAGGCAGATCTCAGTGCTGGTAGAGAAAGACACAGACAGTGTGATGCTCACTTTTAATGTATACCACAACGGGACCATCATGGTGCAGGGCAGCGAGAGCAGCCTGGACCAATTAGCTCTCGGCTTCCACACCTCAAAGCAGCAGACTGAGGTAGAGAAACAAGAGCCAGAGCCGGCCACCCTGCAGTCTGCCCCCAGCCACACGGAGCCAGACAGTGCCCCATCTCCCACAGACTGCCCCCCTGTCTCCCCAAAACTCTCCAGCAACATTAAAACACTAAAGGAATGCCTATCAGTGCTGGAGCTGGAGTTTGCGGAGTTCAGGGAGCAGACCTTGAGCACCCTGGCCCAGACCTCCTTGTGTGATCAGCTCCGGGATGAGATGCACAGACTAAAGATGCAGCACAAGGCTGAGATCCATGAGCTGAGAGCAGCAGTGAGAGACCTGGAGGAGCAGAGCCAAACCCTGAGGACGGAGCTGCGCAGAGCGAGGGAGGAGCTGACCTGGACACCCCAGCACAGCTAGCTGAGGAGCCTGCAGAGCCAGCTGGAGGAGCTAAGAGAGGAGCTACACATCACTGGAGCACAGAGACTGCACTGCACTGACCCCACAACACCTCCAACCCCTGACGCACCCACTGATCCACCCACACTCCCCACCACTCCTGACACACCCACTATCACCAGACCTGCCACTAATACACAACCCCCTGAAACGCCACTCCCCCAAAACACACCCGCTGCCCCCACCACTCCCGACGCAAACCCGGAGTGGCAGGTCAACGCAGAGGTGGTCATTCTGAGCGAATCCAATGGGAAGTTCCTGGTTGAGAGGCGCCTCTTCCCTGGGCGAAAAGTGAAAAAGCTTTGGTGCTCCACAGCACAGAGAGCCCTGGAGCTGCTCTCCAAGAGGAGGCTTTGCCAAGTCAAACACATCCTCATCCACACCGGCACTAACGACCTGAGTGCCCGTAGGGGCGATGTGGCCTCAGCCCTGAGACAGGTAGCAATGAAAGCCACAGAGGAATTCCCAACTGCCAAAATTTCCATCTCCACACTGCTGCCCCGCACAGACGTGCCCCTGCACATCATCCAGGCCATCAACGCAGAAGTGTCCCGAAGATGTGCCCTCCTCCCCAACGTCCACCTGGCACACCACTGAGACATCCAGCCACATCACCTGTATGACCACGTCCACCTCAACAAGACGGGTGTGAGGATCATCTCAAAGGTCCTCAAGGACACAACCCTGGGCCGAAACCCCACACACCCCCACCTCGAGACCAGGAGCAAACCCCCCAGCCCCCGGCCACATCCCCAGCCACCGGCTCCACCCCAGCCCCAGCCCCTGAGACCCCGCGGCCCCATTCCCCACCCCCCCATCCCCAGAGGGCCCGTCCAGCACAGCAGAGCGGACAGCCGGGGACCAGCACAGCCACACAGCCACGCAGCAGCGGCTTCCAGAGCCTGGAGGCCCGATGCTGCCCAGCTGGCCCAGATAAGGCAACTACTCAGTGTCATCTGTACCACACTGCTGAGTTAACTGAGCCTCAACACACATATATATGGTTGTGGAGATGGAGAGTAAGAAAAAATGTGATTTAATTATTCTGATATTTTGATGCAAAGATAAAATCTTTGAGTGATTATTATGTATATCCATATATAATTATTAATAGTAATATAATATCAGTTGTAGACCACAAATTAAACTTTCTTATGTAGAAGAGACAAGTATAATAAAATATATTAACATGTCCTTTAAAATAAGCAGTTGGAATATGCAGGGTTTACGCTCCTCAACTTTTGGAATGAAGAGCACAGGCCCTGAACTGATCAACACTGTAAATAGTTCAGATGTTTTCATTCTTGTAGAGACTTGGTGCTGTGCAGATATGTCTATACACTGGATGGATACAATGGATACAGGGAGCTGATTGTGCCCTCCTATAAAAAACCCAAAGTCAGGTGTGGCAGGGCCTCGTGGGGGATTATCGTGTGGTACAGGGAGGAGCTCCGAGCAGCCCTATGCCCAGTACAGAGAGGAGACACACACCTGTGGATGAAAATCAGAAAAGACACCCTACAAAATAACACAGATATATACCTATGTGCAATTTATATGCCACCCGCAGACTCCCCCTACTATAATGAGGAAGGCTTTCATGAGCTTCAAAACGAAATCTGCCACTTCCAGACCCTGGGCTCTGTACTGCTGTGTGGCGATCTCAATGCCAGGACTGGCAGAGAGATGGACTACATCAATACAGAGGGGAACACACACCTGTTCGGAGACTCCCCGCTGTGCCACACACACACCTCCACACTGACACAGCCACGACAGCGTGGTAAACAAGAGCAGGAAGCAGGTAGTGCGCCTATGTAAAAGCCTGGGTCTATATATCATCAATGGCAGGACCAGGGGGTACTCTCTGGGGAGATTCACATACTGCTCGGCTCTGGGCAGCAGTGTGGTGGACTACGGCATAACTGACCTGGACCCACAAGCCAACAATGCGTTTATAGTCAGACAACAATCTCCACTATCAGACCACAGCCAAATAACACTTTACCTAAAAAGATCAGCGCAGCCACAAGTCAGAGCCAAACTTCCCACAAAACTGGTCTCCCTGCCACCCAGTTAGAGATGGTCAGAGCCCAGCACAGAGAACTACACAAGAGCCCTGAATAGTGATGAGATTGAAAACATGTTAGACAGATATCAATCCTCACACTATCAAATAAACCAAAACGGAATAAACTCAGCCACCAAAACACTGAATGAAATATTTGAGAGACTGGCTTTAAAATCAAACATTAAAACAATTAAAAACCAAAATATGAAATCGTCTAAAAGAAAAAAAGAACAGTGGTGTGACCAGGAGTGTGAAACTTCTAGGAAACACCTGAGACATCTCTCCAACACTAAACACAGAGAGCCCGACAACCAGGAGGCTCGCCTCAGCTACTGCCAGGCCCTGCGGCACTACAAGCAACTCCTCAGTAAGAAAAAAGACCACTATATGGGCAGAATAAATACCCCAAAAACAAAAAATGAAATACCAATTCAAAATGGAGAAATCTGGAAAACACACTTTGAAAAACTTTACCAAAATGTTGAAAACAATCCAAAGCCAGAACAGGTTAAAATATTAAAAAACCTAAATAAATTGGAAGAAATCATTAAGAATAACCAAAATCCCTTAGATAACCCATTTACAATACAGGAACTAAAACATCAACTCAAAATCCTCAAACCCAGGAAAGCCAGCGACCCCGACAGCATCAGCCCTGAGATGCTGAAGCACAGCAGCCCGCAGCTGCAGGAGGCTCTGCTCAAACTCTTTAACCTGGTGCTGAGAGCCGGGTGTTTCCCTGAGGTCGGGAATCAAGGATTGATCACCCCGATTTTTAAAAGTGGAGACAAATTATACCCCAATAACTACTGGGGCAGCTGTGTGAGCAGTAACCTGGGGAAGGTGTTCTGCAGTATCATCAACGCCCAGATACTGGCCTTCCTTACCAAGCACAGTGTCCTGAATAAGAGTCAGATTGGCTTCCTACCAAAACACAGCACAACCGATCATATTTACACTCTACACACCCTCATAAATAAATATACCCAAAACAATAAAGGAAAAATATTTGCCTGTTTTGTAGACTTTAGAAAGGCATTTGACTCAATCTGGCACAAGGGATTATTTTATAAACTTCTACAGAGTGGTGTAGGGGGTAAAGTTTATGACATCATTAAATCAATGTATTCTGAAAACAAATGCGGAGTTCAAATTGGCAACTCAAGAACAGAGTTCTTCACTCAGGGGCGGGGAGTGAGACAGGGCTGCAGTCTGAGTCCAACACTGTTCAACATCTACATCATCGAGTTGGCCACAGTGTTGGAGCAGTCTGACGCCCGCAGCCTAACTCTCCATGACACAGAGATCAAGTTCCTGCTCTACGCAGACGACCTGGTGCTGCTGTCGCCCACAGAGCAGGGGCTTCAGCAGAACCTGGCGCTGCTAGAGCAGTACTGTCAGAAATGGGCCCTGGCAGTCAATCTGGACAAGACCAGAGTTATGGTTTTCCAGAAAAAAGCCCCATCTCAGGGAAACAGGTACCGCTTCACTCTGGGCAGCACTGGATTAGAGCACTGCACCAGATACAACTACCTTGGCCTGACCATCAGTGCGTCAGGGAGCTTCAGCCTGGCTATAAACGCATTAAAAGACAAGGCACGCCGGGCATTTTATGCCATAAAGACACAATTTGGGAAAACAACAATACCAATAACTATTTGGATTAAAATATTAAACTCCATCATCCAACCAATCCTGCTATATGGGAGCGAAGTGTGGGGTCCCCTCATGAACCTCAATAACAACAATTGGGACAAAAGCCCCATGGAAATATTCCACCTAGAATTTAATAAAAACATCTTACACGTACACAGAAACGCCCCCACGGCTCTGAGGCTCACAGAGCCCGAACACACAATGACCAAAACAACAACAATTGGGAAAATTGACATGTACCTGAAAAGCAAATACACAAAAGATTAGAGACACGAATTAGAATTACAAAACAAATTGGAATGCTACCGGGCCCTGAATAGAAACATTACATTGGCTGAATACTTAAAAATCCAAAATATAAAAGAGAGACAAAATCTAACTAAATACAGGCTCAGTGACCACAGCCTCGCCATTGAAAAAGGCCGCTACAGAAAATTCTGGGTTGCCAGAGAAGAGCGGCTGTGCAGCCAGTGTGACCTAGGGGAGGTCGAAACACAGGCGCATTTCCTGCTGTCCTGCCCTAAATACACAAAAATCAGGGAGACATACTTTAAAATATTAAAAATGCATATCCCTGAGTTCAGCATGATCCCCGATTGCTGCAAACTCCCCGTCCTGCTGGGAGAGGAGGAGCGCACTGCCTTCTTAGCAGCGCAATATGTATCCACCTGCCACAGCCTGCGAGACAGTGTGTAGACACCAGCCTGTGGCACTCCATTTGCAAAACGAAATAAAAACAGTGATTTTTCTGATGTCATGACACAAATTTTGATACAAACAACAAATATGGTTTATATCCTACTTAATTTTATTTCAATGTGTACTATATTTGTTCCACTGAATCTTGTATTGCAATGTTTTGTCTTGATTGATAGAACATTTGTATCTGCTTTGGCAATATTGTGATAGATCATGCCAATAAAGCACCTTTGAATTGAATTGAAATGAATTGACAGACAGACAGACACACGCACACACACACACACACACACACACAAACACACACACAGAGCCAGCCAGCCAGACAGCCAGCCAGCTCAGCCATGACATCACGAGCCTCTCTCAGCTGACTGCTATGACATCACAGAGCACGTACATTCCGTTGCTTGCCGTCTGTCAACCACTCAGTCACTGCCAGCCAGACTGGCTGGCTGGCTGGATGGGGGGGCTGCTTGCTGCGGCTGCGTATCTTAGCAAGCTAATTTGCCTGACCGGCCTTCCTACTCCTATGCCCAAATGCCCACCTAAGCCCGATCTGCTGTTCACCTGGATCACAGCTCCGCCCCAACAAGGCAGATCCTCCCAAAAATGGTACAAACTGATCCACGTTCCCCTCCACGGAAAGCTTTAGCCCAAAATAAGGGACACATTCTGTAACAACATAACGAATGCCCACCCAACCTGTGACAAAACTGAGAAAAAAGAAAAACGCTCAGTCCTCCTGGTGGAGGGACACACAGCCACCCTGGCTGCCCAATATGTCAGCGCCTACCACAGCCTGAGGGACACAGTGACACACGAGCACCGGCTGTAAATATAATGTAAATACTCGTTTGTAATGCATGTCATTGTATTTCAAAAAGGAATCTGGAAATAGTAAACCTATTTTCTTTATTTGAATGTATTAAAGATCACATTTTATTACATTTTCTTTTTCTGTACTTCATTACATTATATTGAGATTCATAATTCTATTATTTATTTTCCGTAGGTATGTATGTATGTATTATTGTATGGAAGGAAAGTTAGAAATTATTTTCTCAAACCTGTTTTTCTCTCTTGTATACTTAAGAAAGATAAGGTCAAGCTAGAAGGTCAGGAGGCCATAAGGTAGTTTGATTTCTGTTTGTTATTTACGATGAGAACCTTGGAGACAATGTCAAACGGTATGACCTACGTGCCTGTTCCTTAAAACCATGTGTAGATCTATGAACTCTGTTCTATAATGAAATACGTTCTGCTTAGTTAGCCTTTAAGATAACATAGTAATGATTTTCTAGCATGTATGTATGTATGTATGTATGTCCAATTGCTTTGACAATACAAATGAATTGAATTGAGAGGGAGAGAGAGAGAGAGAGAGAGAGAGAGAGAGAGAGAGACAGACAGACAGACAGACTGACAAACACAAACAGACACACACACACACACACACACACACAGACACACACACAGCCAGCCAGCCAGCCAGCCAGCCAGCTCAGCGATGACATCACAAGCCTCTCTCAGCTGACTGCTATGACATCACAGAGCATGAACATTCCGTTGCTTGCCGTCTGTCAACCACTCAGTCACTGCCAGCCAGACTGGCTGGCTGGCTGGATGGGGGGGCTGCTTGCTGCTGCTGTGTACCTTAGCAAGCTTATTTGCTTGACCGGCCTTCCTACTCCTCTGCCCACATGCCCACCTATGCCCGATCTGCTGTTCACCTGGATCACAGCTCCGCCCCAACAAGGCAGATCCTCCCAAAAATGGTACAAACTGATCCACGTTCCCCTCCACAGAAAGCTTTAGCCCAAAATAAGGGACACATTCTGCCCAATATGTCAGCGCCAACCACAGCCTGAGGGACACAGTGACACACGAGCACCGGCTGTAAATATAATGTAAATACTCGTTTGTAATGCATGTCATTGTATTTCAAAAAAGGAATCTGGAAATGGTATACCTATTTTCTTTATTTGTATGTATTAAAGATCACATTTTATTACATTTTCTTTTTCTGTACTTCATTACATCTTATTGTGATTCATAATTCTATTATTTATTTTCCGTGTATATGTATGTATGTATGTATTGTGACAAACCAAGGGGCAGGGTCATACATGGCAGATATGTCAGGCCAGGTCTGCTGCAAGGTGTGTACTCTAGGGTAGAATACCGACCCTAGGCAACTACACTCCCCAGAAACCCTCAGGCAGCCATTCTAGCACCTAATGTGGTCACTTGGTGTTACTTCCTCAATTATTCACCAGGTATATAAGGCGGGCCTGAGAGAGAGAGAAGTGAGAGACAATAGGGTGAGTTATCTGGAAAACAGAGGTAGCTCATAAGGAGAAAGCCAAGACTTATTTATTCCAGACTTTGTTTAAAATAGAATGATTATGTAAGATTAGTTACAACTCCAGTGTGAGTTAGGTTTTGTTTTCAGATTTGTTTTGTTTGAAGTAAACATACAGGCACAGCCCTGTATTTGCAACCTCCTCCCTGGGTCATGACTGGTTTTTACTCCTAAGAAGATCACAGAGAAGACCCGCTCATGTGTACAGCCAAGGCGTTTTGTCACATTTGGTGTAGAATGCGGGCAGCACCTCATGAAACCCAGACTGGCTGAGTGAATTTTTTTATCCAAAAAAAAAAAAACTACAGGCTGTAATAGCCCAACAGGAAGCGACCAGGGTGCAGCAGGTGGCTCACCAGGATGCTATGCGGATGCATCAGGAAGCACTGCAGGTCCAGCATGATAAAAATAAAATGTTTAGAGAAGAGCAGGAAAAGGTGACTAAAGAGCTGAAAGAGAGTGTTGAAGCACTTGCAACCAGGATTGGGCCACAGGGGGCTGCAACCCATTCCACTCCCCGCACCAATCACTTTCTGCAGAAAATGACAAAACAGGACGATGTTGAGGCCTTCCATATGACCTTTGAGAGGACAGCGGAGAGAGGGATGGCCAAAAGATTCCTGGGCAGGGCTTGTGGCACCTTATCTGGCAGGGGATGCACAGAAAGCGTACTTTGATCTGGAGCTGAAGGACGCCCAGGACTATGATAAATTGAAAGCGGAGATAATGACCCGATTGGGCGTGACCACCGCAGTGAGGGCACATCGGTTTCAGCAGTGGGCCTACCAACCAGGACAACCAATCCGAACGCAGATGTTTGATCTGATCCATCTGGCCAGGAAATGGCTACAGCCAGAGGTCCATTCATCAGCCGAGGTGGTGGAGGCCATAGTCCTTGACAACTACCAACGCTGTTTGCCCAAGGACGTTCGACGCTGGGTTGGCCAGAATGAGGTGCTGTCCGCTGACACCTTGGTGGCCATTGTAGAGCGGTTCTATACAGCCGGAGCAGCAGAGCATGTACCGGAGGTTAAAAACTCGTTCCCCAGGCCATGACGAACCAGCGGACCGGGTAAGATGGTTCCAAAGTACTCTGGGAAACATGACGCGCTGGGTTGGAAGAAAAGAGCAAGACTGGGGGGGGCAAAGGTGGGGCCTAAAGCCGAGACTAAGGGTTATAGGGGGTCACCATCACAACCAATTGTCTGCTACAATTGTGACAAAGTAGGACATATTGCGGCCCACTGCCCAGGTAGAGAGGAACCAATGCAATGTAATGTGTGTGATATGGGGAAAGAGAAACCGGTATTTTATGCCTGCCCTGTTGGGACGGATGTTTTCATAGGCGGAGTACCTAATCCAAAACACATGTGTACAGTGATAGTCGATGAGAAAGAAGTGGCTGCTCTACTCGACTCTGGCAGTATGGTTACACTGGTCACAGAAAAATTAGTAGCGACCAACAAGCTGGATAGACATCAGGAGCTCAGTATCACATGCACACATGGTGACACACGCCCCTATCCCACAGCCCTTGTAAACATACAGACAGAGGCCGGGAAACTAGATTACGAAGTCGGTGTGGTACCCAACATGCCATATGATGTGATACTGGGACGATATTTTCCTAATTTTGGAAAACTAGATAGAAAACATAGTAAATTGGAAATGCACACTGAAAACTGTAAGCCAGAAGTTGCCTCGATCCCACAACTAGAGCTAAAAGTAGACCTGGTTCCAGTTGAGTCGACAGTGAAGGTTTTGGTTGGGGAAAATTAAACTGAAAACATAGGGGTGGAATGTAGTGACGTAGATGACCCTATGGAGGGTGAGGAACCCAGCACTAGCAGGGTGGGTGAGAATCCATTCATAGAGACCCCTGAAGCTGACAATGTAGAAGTGTCAGTGTTAGAGGGACTCCCCACTGATTTTGGCAGCGCACAGGTGCGAGATCTCACTCTACACTATGCTAAAGAAAATGTGAAGGTAGTAAATGGGACCCCTATGACTACTGCAGACCCGCCAACAGCTTATCCTTATTTTATGGTAAAAAATGACCTATTGTACCGTGTAAATAAGATAGGGGTGGACATTGTGGAGCAATTGCTAGTTCCCACCCCATTCAGACGAACAGTTCTCAATCTGGCACATGGGCATATCCTGGGGGGACATCTGGGGATGGACAAAACCAAGGATAGACTCCTGAGGAGGTTTTACTGGCCAGGCGTACATGCAGACGTGACAGAACATTGTAGCTCATGTCCTGAATGTCAACTACATGCTCCTAAACCAGCCTTCAGAAGCCCACTGGTCCCTTTGCCCATCATAGAGACCCCCTTTGCTAGGATAGCTATGGATGTGGTGGGACCTCTCCCGAAATCAGCCAGAGGGCATCAGTATATACTGGTTATTTTGGATTATGCCACCAGGTACCCAGAAGCCATTCCACTGCGGACCATGGCTTCAAAAGGTATTGCAAAAGAGCTAATGTTGATGTGTAGTAGGGTGGGGATACCGAGGGAGATATTAACAGATCAGGGCACACCCTTTATGTCTAAGGTTATGACCGATCTGTGTAAATTGTTGCAGGTTAAGCAGTTGAGAACATCAGTCTACCACCCACAAACAGATGGGTTGGTTGAGAGATTTAATAGGACCCTGAAGTCCATGCTAAGAAAGGTAATCGATAAGGATGGGAAAAATTGGGAATTCATGCTGCCCTACTTGATGTCTGCCATTAGGGAAGTCCCACAGGCTTCCCTGGGCTTTTCGCCTTTTGAACTGTTATATGGGAGGCACCCCAGGGGGATATTAGACATAGCCCGTGAAACGTGGGAACACGAGTCCACTCCTTTCCGGAGTGTAGTCGAGCACATCAATGCTATGCAAGAGAGAATAGCCACAGTCACTCCCATTGTGAGAGAGCACCTAAGGCAGGCACAGGAACACCAACAATTCGCCTATAATCGTCAGGCTACACTGAGGGTGTTCCAGCCTGGTGATAGGGTGTTGGTGTTGGTTCCCACTGTAGAATGTAAATTTCTGGCTACGTGGATGGGACCTTATGAGATTATAGAGCGAATACGGGAAGTGAACTATAAGGTTCAGCAACCCGGCCGCCGACCCCCAGAACAAATATATCATGTCAACTTAATAAAAGCCTGGAAGGACAGGGAAGTGTTGATGTTGACTTACCCCCCTCAGCCACTAGGGACACCGAAGGTGAATATTGCAGCTGCCTTGTCACCTGACCAGTTGAAGGAGGTGAACGACTTGATAATACGTAATAGGGAAGTTTTCTCAGGCATACCGGGGCGTACCCATTTAGTCTCTCACAACATTGTGTCTCTCCCAGGAAAGAAGGTAAATATGAGGCCTTACAGGGTACCAGAAGCTCGCAGGAACACTATTAGAAATGAGGTTAAGGAAATGCTGGAGGCAGGGGTTATTGAAGAATCCCACAGTGAGTGGTCCAGCCCTATAGTCATGGTTTCCAAACCTGATGGCTCCTGGAGATTCTGTAATGATTTTAGAAAGGTTAATGAAATTTCAAAGTTTGATGCATACCCAATGCCCCGAGTAGATGAATTGTTAGAGAATATTGGGAATGCTCGCTATATTTCAACTATTGACTTAGCCAAGGGCTACTGGCAGATTCCCTTGACCCCGGGTGCCAAAGAAAAAACAGCCTTTGCAACCCCAGATGGTCTGTTTCACTACACAGTGATGCCCTTTGGCCTGCATGGTGCTCCTGCCACCTTTCAAAGGTTGATGGACCACATACTTAGACCACACAGGACGTATGCGGCAGCATATTTAGATGATGTGGTCATTCACAGTCCAGATTGGGAATCACATTTGTCTCAGCTCCAAGCGGTATTGGATTCAATACATGCAGCAGGCCTGATGGCTAATCCAACCAAATGCAATTTGGGGTTGGAAGAGGCCAAATACTTGGGCTATACAGTAGGGAGGGGTATGGTGAAACCCCAAATATCCAAGGTTGAAGCCATAAACTCTTGGCCTAGGCCTGTCAATAAAAAGCAGGTTAGGGCATTTTTAGGGTTAACTGGGTATTACCGGAGGTTTATTCCCAACTATGCTACCTTAGCGGCCCCTCTGACTGATATGACTAAGGCTACAGAACCCAATATGGTTAGATGGGGTGATACAGCAAACCGGGCTTTCCGGAGCCTACAGGAGGCGCTCTGCCGCAACCCCGTTTTAATGGTACCTGACTTTCAGAAAGAATTTATAGTCCAGACGGACGCCTCTGAGGTGGGGATCGGAGTGGTTTTGTCCCAAAGAATGGGTGATCACGAACACCCGGTGTTGTTCCTTAGCAGAAAGTTGGAATCCAATGAAATAAATTATTTGGTAGTTGAAGAAGAATGTTTGGCAGTGAAGTGGGCTTTGGACAGTCTTCGATACTATTTGTTGGGCAGGCACTTCACCCTGATCACTGACCATGCCCCCCTCACTTGGATGCATCGTTCGAAAGACAGGAATGCCCGTGTGATGAGGTGGTTTTTGAGTCTCCAACATTTTCATTTCACCCTGCAGCACAGGCCAGGGAAGGCCATGGGGAATGTTGATGGGCTGTCCCGGGTGCATGCTTTTTTGCGGCTGTCGCTCGACCTATGGGGTCGCAGCTGGGGGGGAGGATGTGGGACAAACCAAGGGGCAGGGTCATACATGGCAGATATGTCAGGCCAGGTCTGCTGCAAGGTCTGCACTCTAGGGAAGAAAACCGACCCTAGACAACTACACTCCCCAGAAACCCTCAGGCAGCCTAATGTGGTCACTTGGTGCTACTTCCTCAATTATTCACCAAGTATATAAGGCGGAAAGATAGAGTCAAGCTAGAAGGTCAGGCCAGAAGCTAGTTTGATTTCTGTTTGTTATTTACGATGAGAACCTTGGAAACAATGTCAAACGGTATGACCTACGTGCCTGTTCCCTAAAACCATGTGTAGACCTATGGACTCTGTTCTATAATGATATATGTTCTGCTTAGTTAGCCTTTAAGATAACATAGTAATGACTTTCTAGCATGTATGCATGTATGTATGTATGTCCAATTGCCTTGACAATACAAATGAATTGAATTGAGAGGGAGAGAGAGAGAGAGAGAGAGAGAGAGAGAGAGAGAGAGAGAGAGAGACAGACAGACTGAAAAACAGACAAACAGACACACACACACACACACAGACATACACACACACACACAGAGCCAGCCAGCCAGCCAGCTCAGCGATGACATCACGAGCCTCTCTCAGCTGACTGCTATGACATCACAGAGCACGTACATTCCGTTGCTTGCCGTCTGACAACCACTCAGTCACCGCCAGCCAGACTGGCTGGCTGGCTGGATGTGGGGGATGCTTGCTGCTGCTGCGTACCTTAGCAAGCTTATTTGCTTGACCGGCCTTCCAACTCCTCTGCCCACATGCCCACCTATGCCCGATCTGCTGTTCACCTGGTCACAGCTCCGCCCCAACAAGGCAGATTCTCCCAAAAATGGTACAAACTGATCCACGTTCCCCTCCACGGAAAGCTTTAGCCCAAAATAAGGGACAAATTCTGTAACAACATAATGGATGCCCACCCAACCTGTGACAAAACTGAGAAAAAAGAAAAACGCCAGTCCTCCTGGGGGAGGGACACACAGCCACCCTGGCTGCCCAATATGTCAGCGCCTACCACAGCCTGAGGGACACAGTGACACACGAGCACCGGCTGTAAATATAATGTAAATACTTGTTTGTTATGCATGTCATTGTATTTCAAAAAAGGAATCTGGAAATAGTAAACCTATTTTCTTTATTTGTATGTATTAAAGATCACATTTTTTTACATTTTAATTTTCTGTACTTCATTACATCTTATTGTGATTCATAATTCTATTATTTATTTTCCGTGTAGATGTATGTATGTATGTATGTATGTATGTATGTATGTATGTATATGTATGTATGTCCAATTGCTTTGACAATACAAATGAATTGAATTGAGAGGGAGAGAGAGAAAGAGAGAGAGAGAGAGAGAGAGAGAGAGAGAGAGAGAGAGAGAGAGAGAGAGAGAGAGAGAGAGAGAGAGAGAGGAATATGAGCTCCTAAAAAACATTTGTTTTTATACATAAGCGGATTTAATTTGTCATTTACAAATGAATATATAGCACTATAAACATACACAGAAGACATGGAATGGAAATTCAGAAGAAAAAGTATTCAAAAAATAATAATTTTAAGAGAAACACAAAAAGAAGAAAGCAGAGAGACAGTTCAGGAAGAAAAGTCAGAAAAGAAATGCTGAAGACAAGAATTGGAGGTAAGACCTTTCACCTATAGAGACAAATAATTAAACATAAAAATATGTATTAATAAAATAAATAAGCATTCTCAGTAGTTGACTCAGCCAATGAAAATGCAGAGCTCCAATTTGAATAGAGTGACAGTAGGAGAGAGCCCAACTGCCACTGAGACTGATACAAATCTATCGAACAGCAGTCTGACTGCAGAGCTGCCTTTTGAAATCCGATACCCTGAAGACATTCGCTCTGCACAGGCTAAGAAGGACTACAAACAAGCTGTGATGAGAGCATCTCCTGAGACCCTCATCCTAGACTACACCGGTAAAGGAGAAAACAGGGTCAAGAACAATCTACTGTTCTACACTCAGTACCCCACCGCCTTTCACAAAACCCTGTGCCAGACATACCCCAATAACAACAAGAGGGGCATTAGCAGAGGCAGGCAGATCTCAGTGCTGGTAGAGAAAGACACAGACAGTGTGATGCTCACTTTTAATGTATACCACAACGGGACCATCATGGTGCAGGACAGCGAGAGCAGCCTGGACCAATTATCTCTCGGCTTCCACACCTCAAAGCAGCAGACTGAGGTAGAGAAACAAGAGCCAGAGCCGGCCACCCTGCAGTCTGCCCCCAGCCACACGGAGCCAGACAGTGCCCCATCTCCCACAGACTGCCCCCCTGTCTCCCCAAAACTCTCCAGCAACATTAAAACACTAAAGGAATGCCTATCAGTGCTGGAGCTGAAGTTTGCGGAGTTCAGGGACTAAAGATGCACCACAAGGCTGAGATCCATAAGCTGAGAGCAGCAGTGAGAGACCAGGAGGAGCAGAGCCAAACCCTGAGGACGGAGCTGCACAGAGCGAGGGAGGAGCTGACCAGGACACCCCAGCACAGCCAGCTGAGGAGCCTGCAGAGCCAGCTGGAGAAGCTAAGAGAGGAGCACAGAGACTGCACTGCACTGACCCCACAACACCTACAACCCCTGACGCACCCACTGACGCACCCACTGATCCACCCACACTCCCCACCACTCCTGACACCCCCACTATCACCAGACCTGCCACTAATACACAAACCCCTGAAACGCCACTCCCCTAAAACACACCCGCTGCCCCCACCACTCCCGACGCAAAACCCGGAGTGGCAGGTCAACACAGAGGTGGTCATTCTGAGCGACTCCAATGGGAAGTTCCTGGATGAGAGGCGCCTCTTCCCTGGGCGAAAAGTGAAAAAGCTTTGGTGCCCGACAGCACAGAGAGCCCTGGAGCTGCTCTCCAAGAGGAGGCTGTGCCAGGTCAAACACATCCTCATCCACACCGGCACTAACGACCTGAGTGCCCGCAGGGGCGATGTGGCCTCAGCCCTGAGACAGGTGGCAAAGAAAGCCACAGAGGAATTCCAAACTGCCAAAATCACCATCTCCACACTGCTGCCCCGCACAGACGTGCCCCTGCACATCATCCAGGCCATCAACGCAGAAGTATCCCGAAGATGTGCCCTCCTCCCCAACGTCCACCTGGCACACCACTGAGACATCCAGCCACATCACCTGTATGACCACGTCCACCTCAACAAGACGGGTGTGAGGAAGGTCCGTTTTTAGTGTTTCTCTGAACACATCCAAGCTTACCTAGGCGCTACATATTATTTTCAATTAGCCGTAATTCTGATCTGTATTTTGGCTTGTTAATAGAAGTTATTGAAGTTGGACTCCTAATTCAAAATAACCAATATGTATCTCAACGTAATTTACTGACAGACATCACTCTTTATCACTTTCACTTTTGAAGGAACTGCTTTGTATTCTGTGTATTGTTTTATTGTAGTGCTGCTTCCTTTCTTGGCCAGGTTTTACTTGCAAAAGTGATTTTATTCTCAATGTAAGCTCAAAGTCAAATAGTTTAAATAAGAAAACAATGTATTGAAATGAGAACATCATGAACCTGTGTAATTGTGCTGAAGGACAAGCACTGAAAGCAGAGAGAATTTTGTGTTTGGCATTGAATAGCCTTAAAGAAAACTATGCCGTTTTTGGAAACTTTCATATTTAAGTTGAATGTAGGCAAAAACATTCCAGTCACTCTGAAGAGAGAATACAGTTTACTGTTCGAATAAGTAGCCCCTGAATTGAAGATAAAAATCAAAAGTGCTGTTCGTAATTAGTTTACACTTTTACATCAGATGTCTTGTTTTTGCGTTCCAAATTGAGGAGTTGTGGCATATAATGTAAATGAAGTTACTTCACTAGTAGTGCGATTTCTACGTTGTGTATGTGTGTTTGTATATATGAACTCATACATTTTTTAAAGATTGTATTTGGAAAACAAATTCAGGTATAGCACGTGTCCCCCTTTTGAATGGGTTCTATATATAACATTTTAAAACGAATGGTTCTGTGTAGAACGCTATGTTTGGGGGTTCTTCATGTAACCCCTTTGAAGGGGTTCTACATAGAACCATAAAGGGATCCACCAGAGCGATTACTCGAGGAACCCTTTATGGTTCTGTGCAGAACAATTTCTTCTAAGAGTGTGGAGTGTCGCCACACAATTTCTCTCAGAGGGCTTTTGACCAATGGCAATCCAATCCTGAATGACGTCACCACTATCCTGTTGTACTTTATGGGAGAGATGTATTAAGTAGTTTATAATGAGAAGAATAACAATAATCACCTGTTTTTCATAGGTTTTGTATCCATGGTCTCCTTCATATTAGGAAAGGAAGTTGATCCATAGCCTACTCAGAGACAACTGAGAGTTGGTCTCTGAGCAGCAGCACAAAGGGGTCGAGTCTCTCAATGTCCGTGTGTTGGAGATATTCCACCATATTGGTCCCAGCCTTTAAAACAATGTTAAAGAAGATGTTAAAGATATTGTAGAAATATATTGCAGAAGAGCAGAACTACAATCACACTTTTTCAATGCTATTGCTGTTTTCTACCTCCCTGGTGAGGTACCAATGCGGGAAGTTTGAGAGAGTATTTCTAAAATGTGTATGATCCAATACACACAGTTATTTAAAAAGCTGACGTCTTGTACATGCTCACCAGAACCAAGCCTAATTAAATAACACATTTAATATTAAATAAGTACATGTGCAGTAGCCACTTGGACAATTACAGATCCCCAGGTCAAAACACAACAGAAAGACATGGAAGATCGTATTTTCAAATCACATCTGTGGCCCCCATAACTGTAATTTGGTATTAGTGGGTCAAAGGATTTATTTGGTTCAAGTGATAATAAGATCATATTTTGAAATGAAACACTACAGGATGTCATATTTAAAATGACTGTGAGTACCTTTCTTTAGTGACGGTTCTGAGGGGGGCAGGGATTAGTTGAGTGTGCTAATTGGAGCTGTGAAGTGTGCAGAGAAAATACAAATGTTTTCTTTTAATATGAAAACAAAGAACTTTTTTTTAACACCGACCTGGGATTGTGTTTCTTTCCAAGTTTCCTTATTGTTTCTGAGAAGAGACTGTTCACTTGCAAAGTGAACTGGACCCGTGTGACTCGCAGGTAAGGAGAGCCCGTGTTGAACTAAGATGGCTACAGTGAGTTTTCCTGGACAAAGCTCGGGCAAAGGATAGCGCAGAGTGCACCTGCACCTGAGATTGTGTTGAGAAGCTTTGTGATAAGAGCAGGTAAAGAGGGAAAAGAAACACAAGTATTTTCTTTGTTTGAAGAACACATTTTGTTTTAACTGAAACGGGACTACAACTTTTGAAAGGGAAATAGTTGCTAGTGCACTGTATTTTTATTGAGTTTATTAGAAGAAAAAAGCTTATATTTTGGACAGAACGAACTCGTTTGGCATGCAACTAGCAGCAAACGATGTGAAGCAAACAAAACAGTTAGCAAGTTAGCAAGTTAGCAAGTTACAGTCTGTCCTAGGTCCGGGGGTGCTTATGGTTGTTTATGGGTTCCCTTACCTTAGCCAGTGTCATGTACGGGTGTCCGTACCTTACTGGAGTGTTTGTTTTTATTATAATATATATACATAAAATAATATATAATAATGTAATATTTCAGATAAATCGTCACAGTGAGTGACACCAGCATTATTGGTTTTTTGAGAAATAAAAAAACAGAATGTAGAGAAGAAAATGTTGGAAGGAAGTTGGGAGAAAGACTGGTCTCCGAAGGAGCACCGGGACTGGTGGAAGCAACAACAACCAGATAAGACAGAGAAAGGAATTGTGATATTGTGTCAGGTTGGTGAGAATCAAGAAAAGAAAATAACAGAAATGGAAGATCATCATAAACAGTAATGTGAATTGAGAGAAGAAGTTGTGAAAAATACGATAGAATTAATAGAACTACAAGGCAAATTAGAAGGGCAAGAAAAGTGGTCAGAAAAGGTGAAGGTGTAGGTGCGCGATGTGCTGCCGTGTTAGCAGCGCGTCGCGACACAGATCACTCCGAGGACGACAGGCCCGATTGGGATGATTTAGATCGCAAAGCATGGGAATATGAAAAAGGAGGTTTTGCTAGCGCTCCTCCCCCATATAATCCGGAATATAAATCAATCACTGATTTTGGTTATAATAATACATTGTATCCAGATCTGACCGCTCTGAAAACGGTCCCAGCTGCACCCATGCAAGTCAAAACTAGACAGAGTAAAGAGGAAGGTCAATCAATAGTCTATACGACTAAAACCCATGTCCCCTTCTCCCCAGGAGAAAAAGAAATGATATGGGTGTCCCTCCCAAAATTAAAACCAAACCAGGGTAACACAACTATTTGGGATATTCTAGATGAAAAGATGGTTATTCACCTCCTTCACCCGCACGATGTACACATCATCGTGAAGGCTAAATGTCCGCCCAACATTTGGATACAGTTACTACGAGAATATCAGACCGGGGAGTGGGCTAATGTAGCCTCTACAGATGAGGAGGAAATAACAGAACTTTTTCACAATGGATCAAGAAAACTGAGATAGTGAAATAATGAAATAATCGAGTGGGATTATTTGACATTTTATTCTAAATAATCATAAGCTTAAATAATAAGTTATAAGGGCTGTTTGAGACACTGCAGGGTCAATAAAACATGCCACAGATCGGATATCTGAATTATCTTTAGATATCAATGTGTATGTGCTTTGTGTGTTTATGAATATGTATAGTTTGAAGGTGATATAAGGTAAATGTCTATGTTTTGGCAATCATTTTAGAATTATATTTAAAAATGTAACAACAGATTTATCATATTCATGAGGATCTTTGGCTCTATACAGAGTGCCTCAAGCATCAGAAATCAGAAAGAAAGACTATTATAAGAAAAGTAATCCAAAATATACATTGAATAAACAGATGGATAATAATAGTAATACATAAATAGTCATGGTGTCTCCACAAGAAGAACCAGAATTTGTTTGTTAAACATCATGTTATGGACAAGCTCTGTCAAAAGTCAAATTCAAGGAAACGAAAGGCTAGAAGAGAGCCTGGTGCAGCCCTGACAGCCTGTGAAAGCAGGAGAATGTAAACAGTCTGGTGACATGTTACAGTCTTTCAGAAAATGTTTGGTTATTGGTGCCTAGCATATAATACCTGAAATGAAAGTCAAAGTAGACCATGGTTTTAAGATGAGTGATGTAGGAAAAGGGTAAGATACCGCAGAAGTATAAGATTACAACTATAGAATAAGTAAGCTCAAGTAATATAAAATGCTTTACAGGAGAAAAGTAAGAATGGAAAGGAAGAGTAAAAGAGAAGGTGTCCTAGGATTATGGGAATCATTATTGAGATCAATGGCCTATTGGCTAATATTTTGTTAGGTACATATATGACTTCAATAAACGAATAATGGAGTGACATCTGTATAAATATAAATAAAACATATTGATAAAAAAACCTGAATACATTTCTTGTAAGAAATTAAGAATAGGAGAAAGAATAGCTGTTAGAATGCAGAGCAATGTTAACCAAAGTTGAAGAGGGTTTGAGTAAGTTGACGAGGGTCTGAGTAAGTTGATAAGGCTTGGGAAGCAGGAAAAGGTGAGTTTGATGTGTGTGAGACAAATGTGCTGCCACTTTTAGCACAGAGAGCTTCTGATGGTGATTGAATGAAACGTGGGAAAATAAATAAACTTGATGTAGGATAAATGAATAAATAATTGAATGAGATATGAGCCACAGAGACCTCCCACATTGGAAAGTGGACTACAGCAGATAATCCTCTCCTCTCCCAGGGCAGGGTGATTAAGTGGGGACGCGTGTGAAGAGTGCAGGTGGACCCAGGTGAGTTGTGAAAGAAAGAAGAAACAAAAATAATAAGGCACGCGTGCAAACAATCAAAATAATACTAAGTGAATAACAAATTAAACAATAAAGTGAAAGATAATCAACACACAAAATAATGGCAATATAGAACCAAACAAAATACACAAGCCATATTGCATAAAGTGAAGTGAAATATAAATATAATAAGTAATGGTGATTAAGGAGCTAATTAACACCGTCCGTGACATTTACATTGGTTGGGTGTGTGGATACCAGTAATAATTTTTGTTTTATTGAAATACAAAATAATTCTATTTTTCCGAAGTGCTGAACTTTAATACAGTCTAGAAAGATTAATATTTTTTGTCTTGGGCTATATTATTATTACCATAGTTTTTCTATTGTATAAGTATCTTGGAGTAGAGGCATAGGTGGGCATGTGGGCAGAGGAGTAGGAAGGCCGGTCAAGCAAATAAGCTTGCTAAGGTACGCAGCAGCAGCAAGCAGCCCCCACATCCAGCCAGCCAGCCAGTCTGGCTGGCAGTGACTGAGTGGTTGACAGACGGCAAGCAACGGAATGTACGTGCTCTGTGATGTCATAGCAGTCAGCTGAGAGAGGCTCGTGATGTCATCGCTGAGCTGGCTGGCTGGCTGGCTGGCTGGCGGGCTGGCTGGCTCTGTGTGTGTGTGTGTTTGTGTGTGTGTCTGTTTTTCTGTTTGTCAGTCTGTCTGTCTGTCTCTCTCTCTCTCTCTCTCCCTCTCAATTCATTTGTATTGTCAAAAGCAATTGGACATACATACATTCATACATATATATATATATATATATATATACATACATACATACATGCTAGAAAGTCATTACTATGTTATCTTAAAGGCTATCTAAGCAGAACATATATCATTATCGAACAGAGTTCATAGGTCTATACATGGTATTAGGGAACAGGCACGTAGGTCATTCTGTTTGACATTGTCTCCAAGGTTCTCATTGTAAATAACAAAGAGAAATCAAACTACCTTATGGCCTCCTGACCTTCTAGCTTGACCTTATCTTTCTTAAGTATACAAGAGAGAAAAACAGTTGTGAGAAAAGAATTTCCTTCCTTTCCTTTCCTTCCACACATACATACATACATACATACATACATACATACAAACCAGAGGCATGCAAAAAAATATAAAGAGGAAGAAAATGTTGTATAGCACATACAAAAGGGATGGTGATGAAACAAAATACATAGAATATGTTGAGCTGCAAAGAGATCTTAAGAAAGGGATCAGGAAAGCAAAGAGGGAAATAGAAAGAAACATAGCTCTTGGAGCTACAACCAATGCAATGAGCTTTTTTCAAAATTACAACAGCAAGCGGTCAATTAAGGAGGAGGTGAAACAGATAAAGGGCAAAAATGGAGGTATCT